>NC_056730.1:208505303-208615303 GCF_019279795.1 Protopterus annectens
GTCAAAAATAATATAAGTATATATATATATCTACTTGCATTAAAAGTACTATTGCAGCAGGTTGGGAGGGTGAGGACGAAAGACACCAGACATACTAGCAACCCCACCATGCAGTTACAGGATATAGATGTAAACCTCTTCCCCATGAAAACAGGGGTATTTTTAGAAAAGAGGATTGTTGATACTCGCACAGATAACATAGTAATTGTCCTTACTACTGTCAATAACCTACATGATCTCAGCAACACTACAATATGGTTGATGGATGCCACATTTTTCTATAAGGGCATCATCTGCGATCAACTTCACAGTATACATGGACCAGTCAAATACGGTGGCTATAGCAAATCTGTGCCGTTATTATTCTGTTTGATGAGTAAAAATCATTGAAGGCATACAATTATATGTGGCACTGTGTTTTTCAGCTGCTTGCAGAACATGGTTTTGACACCTCTTTCCATTATGTGCTGTCAGATTTAGAAATTGCGGCTATTAAAAGTATCAAATCCAATATTAATGGTATTACAGCTAAAGGCTGTATGTTCCACTTTGGCCAGAATATCTGGCAAAAAGTACAACAGTTGGGTTTGTTGTCTCTTTATAATACTGATTATAACTTTCAGTTATTATCAAGTGTTTGGTGGCAATGGCTTTCCTGCCTGAGGAGGAGGTTTTACCAGCATTTGCACTGCTGCGAGAGTCCTTCCCTGCAGAAGGAATGGAGTTGATACAGAACTTTTCAGACTGGTATGTTCTGGGGCAAATCCATGTCTCAATGTAGATTACCACCCCTTTTTCCTTTTGAGTTCTGGAATGTGTTTGACTTAAATGCCCTGTTTCTACCCTGGATGCAGAACTCTATGGAGGACTGGCATCGTAGACTAAAATGACTATTAGAAGCCAGAGCTACAGATTTTGTTATCCTGATGTCAATACTGGCCAGGGAGCAGGGTCGGGTAGAAGAACTCAGGGTTCGGATTGCTGCTAGGTGTCCGCCTTCGGTGAAAAGATGGCAGGTAGTCCGGAGACATGCATAATTTCACCATATTCTGAATAACAGAGTATCTTATGATACAGTAGGTTTCTTGAGAGCAATTGCATGAGTTCTAAAAGTGTGAGCCATGTACATTACAATCTGTGTGCTTACTATTCCTATTCTTCAGCAGTACAGGATACTCTCTGTGATTGCATTGGTGTAACAGTGTTCCTAGTGAGGGATTGTGTGATTTTATGTACGTGTCACGGTGGTGGAGTTCTTATGGTGATGAGGAGTGTTGACAGCACATGAAGTGGGGAATACCTTTGAAGTGTCTCGATTAGTTGATGATGCATTATGTATTTGCTGGTGATGTCGCTGGAGTTGTGATGGTGACAGGAAGTATTTGGAGCACATACACTAAATAAAGGAAGTGTTTGGAGCACATATAGTAAATAAAGGTTTTTGCAAACCCTGATTTTCGATATTTTGGGGTTTCAATACTCTGAGTCTCAAGAATTTGTACTTTTGGTTTTGTGAATTGTTGACATTACAGACTTGAGATACTGAAATTTGATGTCGGTATATTGAGCTTGTAAAGTGAAAAAAAAAAAAAAAATATATATATATATATATATATATCTTGTTATCATAGATATGTGCCACATACTGATGGATACACTAATCAAACGTGAGGGGAATAGGGAGAGAAAGATATGTATACATAGCTGTTTGTATGTGCAGACATATTTCCAAATAGAAAGTCTTTGGGTGGTAGAAACAACAGACTTGGGCTCAAGTTAGCTAAGTGTAGGAGCATTCCCAGTGTGACTGTCAGTACTTACAAGGTGACTCCAGGGCAGAGCTACCTGTACTCCAGTCCAGGATTATGTGTGCTGCAAGCCATTGGCTGCTGCACCTGTTACCACAGTACTGCACTTCACTGATATTGTTCAAGGCATTCCTTGTCTGTTTGCTGACCTTAATATGTGACTCATACCTCACAACTGTGCAGAGCTTCCCAGACTGTCCAGACTTTTGCCTCATATATTTGGTCCATTTTATATAACATTGTGGTTTTCTGGAAAATTACTGGCAAATCAGTGAATATTGAATTCAAGAATTCATGACAGACATTTGAGTGTCAGGCTCCATACACATTAGGAGATTCATGCTAATGCAAGACCTGTTATTCTATCAACATTCTACATTTGTAAGAGCAATATTCAAAACTTGTCTCTATTTGTGGGCCTTTGTCCCACTTTTATTCATGGCTCTGGCCAGTTTCTTGCTCTGAGAGGTTGAGAGGTATGATTTGACTGGGGTACAGGATGTCAATCTGCATACCTCTCTCTGTACATGTTTTTGCAGAATGTTCAGCATTTCGACCCATATGTCTGCTCTGTTCCTCATACATTTGTGTTTTTCCGGTACTATACTGTAAAATGCAGTCTCTGAACTGCTGTAACTACTGAGACCTTTAAGTGATCCTGCAGCTAATCTGACCTGTTGAAACCTGCTGTTATGCTAGCCACCTTCTAGGTTACTCAGAGTATGTATAGTGGCTGTCTGTAGGTTTAGCCCTTTGTCCCCCCATTCACTCTGACTTTGTCCAGCTTTCTTGCAGTAACAGATTGAGGGATTATAACAATCTGTGGGAAAACCACCTAATGACTACCTAATTTGCGAAAGATGTGGCCACTGCCCAGTTCAAGCCATCAACACCATCACCCATGCTAATGTCCCTAGCCTACTGAGCCACACAGGCTGCTGGACAGGGGTGCATCATTCATCACACAAGCAACAGCATACAGATATATATATATATTGTCACCTCTGCATTACATGAGACATAGAATGTGTGGCCAGGTTGTGTCTCTATGTCACAGCCCTGGAAATGGGTGGTCTGCTGATATATCATTGCAAATATACATTGTATGGGTCCATTGATGAGTTGGGGGTGGCATACACAGTCAGGCAACTGTTCTGTGACCTCACCGTTTGCCATCTCCCTTGAATAATGTAGTGGGTTTTCCAGACATTTGGCCTAGTGAATATTATGAGGGACATACTATTGGACAGAGTACCTGTTGTCCCGAGTGGCTGTTAAATCTTTGCAAGTAGCCCAGTAGCCCACTATATTCCCTTGCATAAATGTGGCAGGTCCATACATATGCTACCATATTCTAGTACCCCTACAAGTGGTGAGTAGCTGTGTGACTTACCTTGTGAATGCAGCAGTTGACAGAACTGTAGTTCTGGGCTGACTCTGTCTAATGCATGCAGGCCACAGCCAATACATGGTGAGGTGCATGTTGTGTGGGCTGGCTGGCATCATTTTTACTAATATGTATGCAAGTCGGAGTAAGGTGTCAGTCCCTAGGGCCCTATGATGTCAGTGCATGTGCTATGCATTGTCTCTTGGCCAAGGTTTACTGGGCATGCCTATGTCTGCCTAGAGGGACAACCTCTGGATTTTCCTCCTCTGAGTCCCCCTGTGGGTATGGCTGTGGTGACCTAGGCAGTGGTGGGGGTCTGTGTATGCCTTCCCTTTGCCGATCCTGCTGCAGCTGTTTCTGCAGGATCATATTATGTAGCATGGCACATACTGTGAACATGTGTGCACATGTGGCTGGAGAGTACTGCAGGGGTCCACCAGATATATTGAGGCACTGGAACCATGGCTTTAGCAGCCCAAACACACACACTATATTTCTAGTTTGTGTGTGTGCCTCATTATGGCATTCTTCAGTGGGTGTGTGTGTGTGTGCATTTCTGATGGGTGTCATCATCCATGGTTCCAGTGCATAGCCCGCATCCCCCAGTAAATGGACATGTGGGATGTCCTCGCAAACAAACATCTGGTACAGCTGTGATGTGGGCCAGATATGAGAGCTGTGATAACTACAAAGGTTGCCACCACACACACATTCATGATAATGCCCTGGGCATTGCACATGACCTGGCAGTTAATGGAGTGGTACACCTTGTGGTTCACGTAGATTCTGCCCTCCTCACCAGGTAGTGCCTTGATGTGTACATGAGTGCAATCTATGGCACCCAGTACCTGAGGGTAGTGTGCTACATGGTAGAAGTGTTGCATACTGCTGGCTCTCACCTCACGGTTGACAGGAAAATAAATGTGCTCACTGGCATGTGGTAGTATAACATCCAGGAAATGGTTTAGTACTCTGGATGCTGAAGCCTGTGAGATCCCCATCATGTTCCCAGTTGGTCTTTATAATGTACTTGTAGCTAGTATCCTAAGAGCTATAAATACCTTAGTTTCCACTGGGATGGGTTCCCCTGTGTTGGCTCTGAGTCTGAGTTGAGGTTGGCAGAGCTCAGTTATTTCTTGTAATATGTCTCTGTCCACCCTGCAGTGCTCTACAATCTCCATCTCATGTAGCCCCTGGAATGTTACCATGGGCCTGAACAGTCTTCTCCTTCTCAGTCTAGCACATACATATGTAGCAGACCTGCAGCACCCTCTAACATTTCTTTGGTTAAAAGTCCCAAGTCTGTACTCCAATGGTGCAGAGTATGGGAATGAAATCAGATTGTAGTGTTTCTGCAACCTTTATAATGCTCTGCTGTAGGTGCAGCCTTTGTGATTGGCTATCTATGATGCATTGCACCTGCTAAGTACATCGTTAAGGACTGTTACTGGCCCTAGTTCAAGTGGAACAGGAGTCATCAGTAAATAAGATCTCATTGCCTTTCTCAACCATTTTTTTAATTGCCTTCATCACTCAGCACTGCTGGCCCCATACAAACACACACCGCAAAGGTAAATAATGCTCAGCAGTCATTGTACATGCCTCCATGGAAGGTCACACTCACCACAGAGGCGCACCATAGAAACATGCTCAAACATGCTGAAACACGTGCCCCAAAGATAAACAAAGCTTAGCAGCCAGTGTACGCACCCCCTTGCTGAGTACAGCGGCGTGCCATGCAAACAAGTGCCACTTTGCTCCAATGAGCTTAAAGGAACGCGGACACACCGCCTTTTGATGTTGGCTACCTCTTCTGTGGACACCAACATGGTTCTCTGCCTATACAGATGGGATCTGTGGACATGGATACCCATTTGTGGTATTCAGTAACCCTATCTCATTTGCATAGAGATCCGTGTACACAACCTGGGAACTACACAGTTCCAGGCCCTGCCACATTACCAACCACAGCAGTTTGCCATTCTACATACTCCACGTAGAGTTTTATAATGCATTACTGTAACATAGAACTAATTTTCATTTTTACACTGTTTACATTTTTTTTTCTTAACAGCATGTTTGCACACTGCTGTGTGCCATGCAAACATGATCTGATTATTGAAAAAAAATTTAAATTATTTTCCATTAGGTTTTGAACATACAGTAGAAAGTTTTGCGCATATCTGTGTCTACTGTGCTATTCTATCCTTCTTACTGCACTTTTACAGCCCTTGTTCTCTGTTTAACATCCTTACATGGAATTTTTCCATGTGCATTTCAGACACCAACACAGGGTCTGCAGGACTGATTATCTGCCTGTGGATCACTCTACCATCCTCATTTGCATGCAGTTCACCTGCTTATGAGGTGATTTACATACCATAGACACTTCCGTGTTGGTGTGCTCATGCATGCCCCTCAGCTCTGTTTCCTGGATCACACACATGCTTACTTTTGAGTAAGCAGTGTGCCACTATGCCTACATGGAAAATAAGTCCATGTAGACTTTATTAAATCCCCCATATACATTGAATACTTACATATTAGGAAAACTTGTGTATCAATGGAGGATATATGTTTCCCACTTACAAGGAAGAAGAGTTATTAGAGATTTTTTCTGTTATATTTTGAGAGTCAAGGCTGAACTAAGTGAGGAGTAGGATAATTTATAATAAAAAGTAAGAAGATGGTCTGAATTTATAAAAAGTTAGTGGTGCAGTTAGCATTAATGCATTTTTTTTGGATAATCAGAAAGATAAAGAAAGAGAAAAATAAGTGATAGGTATGATTTTTTTTATGAAAACTATAAAATGTATGGGTAAAAAAAAAGAGCCGTATGGATGAAAATGTAGCTGAGAATAACATGAAATTATAGAAAGTAAAATTAAGTGGTGTTGATGTAAAAATTAAAAAAAAAAATAGCATAATATGATTTTGGAATTTTGTTATTGGTGTACCCATAGACAGAATTAAAAGAAGATGGAGAAATCGCATATAAGTATGATACAAAAAGTGAACAAGCTGTGAAACTCAGGACAGGTGAAAAGCAGGTACACTGGAGCTGTGGGAATATGTCAATAAACCAGTAGTGTGATAAGACAACATCTATGTATCTAACAACAACAAAGTGTGGGCCATGCACCCATAATATACCATAAAGATGTGTTAGAAATGGAAGTTGGTATCTACCACTGCTTTTCACACAAGCAAGTATACCCCCATTGTCATGTCAAGGTGAGACAGAGATCATAGTGCAAGGGGCCATAAAAACACAAATAATGAAATATTTCACACATGCAGGATGACTGAAATAAAATAGGGTAAGTAATAGAAATCAAGGGAAGTGAATCCAGGACTACCACACAGCAAATGTACCTTACAAATGCTTTAACAAGTATAGCCAGCATAGCACTCATGATGTAAGTCCTCTACAACAAATCACACATCCTTGCAGATATAAATGGATCACATACATAACCATTATTATACAATGAATGACCATTAATGTTAAAAAATGAACACACTGATTGGTTAGCCCAATTAGTGTGCCATTGTAAATCGAGCATATACCAATGGAAAAAAACTACTGTTGCTGAAGAGCAACACTGCACAATTATACAAGGACATTATTTAAGAAAAGTAATTCTTTTCTTAAATAGTGTTATTTTATAATAGCAGTTACCAATGGCTGGTTGTGGGTAATGCTAATTTACCCTTGATTGGTTTTGTTTGGTCACTCGAGCTGCACCCTTGTGACCAAACCACACCAACCATGGGTAAATCCAGCATTACCCACACCCAGCCATGTTTCCCAAATGGTCATCACAGCTGTGGCAAAAGACTCCAGATAAAACAATGTTAAGACAATATCACTGTAACCCACAAACTGGACTCAATCATAACAAGATAGCTACCACTGGGGAGAATATAACACATGGCAGCAACAGAACAGGCAAAGCTAGGGATGACATTGAACCCCTGCTGATGTCATTAATATGTTTTAGACCAATAGAGTAGTAGGGCATGCTTGGACATAGACAACAAGAGTTGAAGAGGGAATGGGAAATTGTGTAGGGCACATAAAAAAGAACCCCCACCAGATGGAAGCACAGATGGCTGAGCCACCAGTAAGTCCTTTGGATCCTTAACTGGTGCTAACAAATGCTGGAGTAGTCTAGGAAGGTGAGGAGGATGACCTGTAGACCTGTCATGAATGTGGGGTACTGGGGTCTGGGCCGGTAATATGAAGTCTGAGGAGACTAAAAAAAATCCTTCGGCCTTCAGAACCCACCAAAATAAATAAATATCTCACCTTATATCTGGTGAGTGAGCCATTCCTGCATATTACCAATGTCTGTTTTCACACACTGAACCAATGCACATGCTGCTGTATTCCAACAACTGCTTATGCAAGTCACATTCCCTACACCTATGAAGTAGCTGCTTATTCTTCTGAATGTGTCATAGCACAATTGTAAGAAACCACCCAGTTGATGAGATAAATTCAGCAGGATATTGGAATGCATATGGGCTCCCTTAAAAGGGAGTATAACACTTGAGGGATCAAACCCTTCTGCCTGTGTCAATATTACCACAATGTGAAACTGTATGCATCCCATCTGTTGAGTAAGCCAGTCCTACCTGTTACCAGTTGCTTTTGTAGACACTCAATTTAGTTATACATGGCTGAATTTGAACATCTGCCTACCTCACTCAGCATTCTGTAGACTTTTGCTTTAGCTGTTGACACCGCAGAATAAGTCATATCACACTCTCAGAAAGCACACAGTTGAAGGGGTTATGACATATGTATCGAGGAATGGGTAATTGGTTTTGTGAAACAGACACTGGCAATGTGTGGAACGGAATTCACAACCTACTTTATTGATAATTCAAACATTCTACGAGGATAATTCAAACATTCTACGAGGATAATTCAAACATTCCATGAGGATAATTCAAACATTCTACGAGGATAATTCAAACATTCTACAAGGATAATTCAAACATTCCATGAGGAGTACATTAAAGCACATGACATTTTCCTCAGACTGATGTCAGCATTGCTTTCTGTCATGAAGTAGGCCTAAATATATTACCAAGAAGAGCATCATGTGAATGTGACTGAAGGCAGTTCTCATGAGTTTTTGCCATAGGACATGAGTATCAGTTGCCGTTAATTTAGATTCCAAGTGTTGTGCAATGGTGACAGTAGGAAGAGTCATTTATTGTGGCTGTGAAGTGATACACTTCTTACTTCACATAAATTATTGTGTTAGGGAGTGATATACATGTGCATAACAGTGATGTTAAGTACATAACACTGGAATGGACATAATGATGGACTAACTTATATGTTCCACAACAATTGTATAACAGGTGAAATCACAATAGGTCTTGGACTGTGTGTCTGTCAATTCACAGGTGTAGTAGATGTCCAGAATGGAAATCACACAGGTGATGTTAAAAAGACTGAAGAAGATGGTGGTGGGTGAAAGTGACAGCTGTTCCACAGTGGAGTGCAAAGCCACGCATTCTTAATTCTTAGCCTTCAGATCACTGCATTATGCATAATTGCAATTAAGACTTATGCTTATGAGTGCATCATTGGAAGCTCACTGTTACATGTATACCATGTGCAGGATAATAACTGTACAAGTTCAGTGGAACACACTGTCACACTGGAAATCATACCCTCAATTTTATATATCAACCCACTGACCTAATTGAAATGGACCCCTCCTATTATTTATGCATTGCGTCACAAAAGCATATATACCTAACACAGACCAAGGGTATTATTTTCTTTCAATAAGAATCAGTAACTGAAGCACAATGATGCCGGTTGAAGGTGCACTTCCAATGGCACAGTATTAGCACAAGGGTAACTTCTACACAAGCTGAGATTGTATATGTACAAAGAAGTTTGGAAATTTAGATAATCACATCACAAATTATGTGTGCCAACAATTTAATCATGCTGTGCAGCATACCTCTCAACCTCTTAGAGCAAGAGATCTGGACAAAGCAATGAATAAAAGTGGGACAAAGACCCCAAAATAAGGACAATTCTTAAATATTGCTCTTACAAACTTACAAAGTTGATAGAATAACAAATTTTGCATTAGCATGGATTTTCGGAAGGGTATAAATTCTGAAACTCAAATGCTTGTCATTATTTTCTAACTTCAGTCTTTAATTATTTGCCACAAATTTTCCAGAAAACCACAATTTAATGAAAAATGGACCAAAAATATGAGGAAAAGTCTGGACATTCTGTGAAAATCTGCGCAGTTCAGAGGTATGCTGTGTAGCCAGTTTTATCAAATCAGGTAGGTAAAATTATATATGCAAAGTATTTTTTTTTTTTTGTGCATGACAGGAGCCTTTTTTAATTTAGAGAGAAAGGAACATTGGAGAAGGTGTTTAGGAATAAGAGGGGTCAGTATGTAGGGCAACAGGTACAGACATGCAGGGCATACATGAAAATCAAATATAAGAAGGGGTGACACCATGAGTGGGGATACATATGGGATTTCAGAGCTGCACCCCAGTCCATTGTTAGCACAGTGGGAAACTAATTCTTGCTTTCAGAACTCTTAACACTGTCTCCCGCAACAGACATCGGCAGCAGTGCCAGATGGGGTAGAGATTTGGCAGTTCACTGTAAGATTCTTTTCATGGGATCAATGCAGGTACAAAGGTCACTCACCATAATCTCCTCCACCAGCCCAGACAGCTCATGTCAGGTGACATATTCACTACCTCCACTGCCACTGTACCAGCCTCTGGAGCAGAGCTACCTGATACAGGTGAGGCAGATAATGCAGGTGTTGTGGAGGCAGCACATCCAGGCTGTGACCCAGAAGTGCCAGGTGTTTCTATTGTTGGTGGTGATGAGAAGAAGCTGAGAAATGAGATATAATGGAAAATAGTGGAACAGGATAACAACTTCAAATATCTGAGTGGGGTGGTTGAGGAGACAAGGACTGTGAACGAGGAAGTCAAAGCTAGAATCAGAGGGGCTGCAACTAACTGCACACAGTGTCAGGGGTATTGTATGACAAGAATGCCAAAGAAGCTGAAAAGTAAGGTGTACAAAACAGTGGTTTGCCCAGTACTTCTGTAAGTTACAGAACCCCGTGTATTGAAAGCAGAGCAGGTGAGTAAGTAAGAGATGATAGAGATGAAGGACCTGGGCAGGTGGTAGGATGTACACTGTGGGACAGATGAGGAAATGAGGACATAAGAGTAGAAATCAAATTAGCTGCAACTGCAAAAAAGGTCAAGGAGGACAGATCACGGTAGTTTGGGCACATGTACAGAAAAGCAGAAGGCAATCTGGTGAAGAAGATTTGGGACAGACAGGAAGAAAGCAAGAGGAAATGAAGGCATCCAAGAAAATGATGGCTGGATTGTGTGAGAGAAGACCTGTTACAGACAAGCATGATTGTCGAAGAAGTTATTAGAGTGGCATTGAAAGAGAAACTGCAACAGGGTTGATGATGATGCTGATGCCCCAGGTATGCCACTGAAATATTGTTACATCTACATTTGCAAATGACAGTCACATGTATGCTTATTCTACTTCCATTAACTACTGTGTCTAGGTACATCTGGCACTGGCGTACAATGACCACCTGCTCACAGTATGGGTATACTTACTTGTATTAGTTATGTTTAGCAGTCACTGCAATTATAGCATTTGCATGTGTGGTTGAGGTGTTTTGGCATAGACATTATGGGGATTTTTATTTTATTTTATTTTTTTATTCACAGGTGAAGCAACGGCTAGCATCTCTATGACACTGTTCAAAAAGAACCTGGAGGAGTGGATAGGGCACCATAAATTATTACCAGGGATAGTGTCCACAAACCTCCTGGACATGGGCAGTTATTACTAAATGCAATCCTGGTTATTGACTAGACTAGCTATGGTATTACATTGGGATGAAATGGCTAGGCTTGAAATGACCTCTGGGTTGATAGCTTAGTAACCTCCTATGATTTTATGATCCTATGATCTTATGGAGCCTTCAAACTAACACAGCCATTTATACAGTCTATTATTGAATCCAGTGGTGGTTGATTTATTTCCCATCCTTAAGAACATACAGTGAGATGTCTACCATCTCTCTGCATTTTCTCCAAGGAGGAACACCTATGACTGCCAAGACAAGCACCAATAACATCATGCTCATATTTTCAATGCTTCAGAGCTTGCAGCACCCTGATGACATCAGTGCTCCTGTTTCCCGAGTGACAGCTGATGGTCAACATGTCCTTCATCCATTTGTTGAGTGTAGAATCGATATGCCTGACACTGACACTGGAGACATCAATATCTAGAACATTTTTTATATAATTATCTATTTTAGCTGTAGGCTTTGTCTGTTGTAAGTGCACTGTCTTCTTAGATTACTTGCAAGAGCATGAGCCAGTATGACACTGGCAGCAAGTAAGAAGTAGGCGTGGAAGTTGGTGGCCTGAGACTAGTGGGTTTATTTGTGTATAAGGCTGTACATGGCTCATTTGTCCTGTCATATGTTGGAGAATTTAAATACTTTTTAAGACTTCATCAGCAAATATGGGCTTATGTTTGCTGAGAAATCCGAGAAAGCTGTTTCTAGTTTGTGTCCAGAAATGCATTTCTTCCAGTTACAGATGGATCTTGTGTAAGGTAATAATTTAACAACTGCTACACTGCCTCAGGCTGTCAAGGGAAATTAGGCTCTTCAGAGAAACAGAATTAAGAGTCTATACCTTTCAAATTATTTATGCAAGAACTCTGGACAAAGTCAAAATAATGGGGGGGGGGGGCAGATGCCCAAAATCAAGGACAATTTTTAATATAAGTCTAATTCACTCAGACAGCAAAATGAACAATGTATTTTGCATCACATTGCATTTAAGAAACTATCTGCAAGACTGACTGATCAACACTTTAGATAATTTTGGTACTAGGTGTTGTAACAGGTGTAGTATTTGCAAAAACATTGTTAGGACGTTTGATAATATCAATGGGATTAAATTTGTCCCAAGAGAAGTTTTTACATGTAGGAATAAGGGGGTTATATATGCACTTAGGTGTCCATGCAGACTGTATTATATTGGTGAAACAAAAAGAGAATTTCGCATCAGATTAACAGAACATATTAGGGACATAAGACATAAAAGAGAAAATAAGACTATTGCAACACATTTTAATGCATGTCATGAAGGTGATGTTTCTTTATTAAAAGGAACTGTTTTAGAAAGTGTTAAGTGTTTATATGGTGATGAAAACGTTTTGAAATATAAATTATTGTATAAAGAAAGTATTTTTATTTTGAAATATAAAACTATGGTACCTGTAGGTCTTAATCGTGAATTTAAATGGAAATGTTTACTTTAAGATTTTAATGGTGTTTAATTGAATAATTACATAATTAAGAAGAATTTATTAATTGTTTGATCTATATATATGTTTGCTTTTTTATATGCAAGTGTTTATACTCTTGAAAGGTGGTAACACCGAGGCGCTGGAGAATAAAGAAAGATATCTTGTTTCCTTGATTGTTTTCTTCTTTTTCACAGTCGGTAAAAGATTTTTCCATTTGTGGTCAGAGTTGTGTTGTATTTGGGCGAGTTGTGTGGAGGAGTTTGTGGTTTTTATTAAAAGATTGATAGCAAGCCTGAAGATAACAATGACTAGGATGTCAAGATATATAAAAGGAGGAACTATCCAAAGTACAACCTATCAATAAGAGCAGCACTTGAACTACTAACTACTAGCACAAACACAAGAAACAAAAAGTAACACAAGTTATGCGGTGGCAGTAAAATAGCCAGTCTTTAGCTATCAGCAAAATTAATTCACATGAAAAAAAGGCAATTACTGGAACAGGCATGCTGCAGAAAGTAGTGGACAGCATACTGCCAGTGAGTGGGCACCCGTTATATAGTGAGATAGCAAATGAGAGGACAGCAATAGGCACTAAAATTAGGTTTAGTTATTAAGCCAATGACTAATAAACATACACAGAATATTAAACAATCTGAACACTAATTAATAGGTACCAGCAAAGTAGTAAAATGGGATTTAAGAAATTACCAACGCAGTAAATAAACACACAAATATTGATTACTAATGCAATAGACAAAAGACTAATAAGTGTCACATATGTACTGGATTCAAACGTCACTCTCATCACACCTATAGCATTGTTCTTGCAGCTGTCTGACTTGCACTTATAGCAAAATTTGTAGAACAAGATCCTTTATTTGCATACAGTTCTCATGCATGCTCATTAGAAATAGTATACATATCTTCCTTGTCTTGGCATTTAAACGGTATAGTCAATATTACCACATTCTTTAACTGTGTATCCTTAACTTCATGCATAAATAAACATGGGTTCCCATTTGAAGAAATAGGTTTACAGATTCATACTAAGCTAATGACTACTAGGGTCTTTACAAGCCAAGCCGTGTAACCCAATCCAGTTTTGTCCCAGAGTTCATTGGATGCCTATACGGTGGGAAATGTTAGTAAAGAGGTAGCTAAGGGTTATGTGATGTGGGGAGTATGTTAGTTGTGCATTAATTTACTTAATGTCAACCTCTGCCCATCAGAGACATGGAGGCCAGGTTATGGGGGTGTATTTGTGATTTCCCGTCCCATTATCATGGTTTCTTTTGAACAGTGTCAGGGATGAACTCTGATTCACTTAGATGGGGAGATTATTCCATAGTGCAGGGATTCGTTGAAGCACATATCAGTCCCTCCAACAGGTTCTCTTTATGTCACAAAGTTTCGGTTCTTGGATCAAGTCTGCTGGTGTTGATTTTCTTGTGGATGTGCAAGAGATTCATCAGTGCTGGATACAAAGATGGCTTATATGCTAGGCATAGATTGCCTCTCAGTAACCTGTAGGAGAATAAATACAGAGATAGAGCATTAAGGTGATTTGTGTAGGACAAGGTATTCAGAGCCTGGATTCTCCAAGTGAGGAATCTTTGAGAGCATCCCAACTATTACAAGTGCCTGGCTAGCTACATGCCAAAGCAGGCACTGTATTCAATGATGGGTTTGAAAGTCTGAGTAGAGTGATACTGTAAATTCCTTGGTCCTGGATGCCATATCCTTACCTATATGTAGGGTGGCATAGAAATATTTCCTTACTATATTGGCTATGTATTGGTCAAATGCAAGATTGCTGTCTACATATGTTCTTAGATCCCTAACTATCATGTCAACTCTTAGGGGTGGTTTATTGATGAAGTAGTTAGCTTGGGGAAATGTTTTACCAAGGGTCACTATAATGCATGTCTTTGCATTTAGTTTTACTCCATGGCTTTTGCACAAGTCATTTGGTTGTGTTAGACCCATTTGTAGGATGTTGATGTCATGGGGGGAATCTATGATAGCTCCCAATTTATAGTCATCTGTAAGCTTGGTGAGCTGTAGGCCTTTGACAGTAGCCTTGACTTCCAAGACATAGATGCCAAACAGGAGCAGGCCCAACACAGAGCCCTGGGGTATTCCACTGTGACTGGTCTTTTGGTGGAGGTGGTCTCTCCAATCCTGACTTCTTGGGTCCTATCTGTGAGCCTGCTGGCAATCTAGTGCATTATGCTGGGATTTATGCCTAGTTTTGAGAGACTGTAAACAATGCCTAAGTATAGTATTGTATTAAATGCTTTGGCAAGGTCAAGGTATGTGGGATGCACTGTTTCTCCCTCATTCATAGCAATGCTGACTGTAGAACAAAGCATGTGTATGTACCTTTAAAAAGCATTTCCAGATATAAGTACATCCATATAAATAGTGAGCACATGCAGGCAGCAATGCCACTTTGAGAGAACAGCCAGAGTGCTAACATATATGAGTGTGGTAGTCAGTCTGTTTATAAGTTTATTTAAGGTTAAGTTACAAAGTCTCATTCCTGATATGTTTGTGTACAATAAAGCTACTTAAACTGAACCCACAACTGCTTGTATGTTTTATCCTGAAAGGACGAGAAACATGGTGTCAGAACCGGGATTGAGAGAGCAACGTTTTAAGCCATGAGGTTCACAGTTGAAGGTGAAGGCAGATTGAGCTGGTTGAGTGAAACGCAGATCAGACAAACAAAAAGGGACAGAAATGAACTTAAGGAAACCAAAACTTGCACAAATTATTTATTTTGCAAAGAAAATGAAAGTGAGCATTTGCAAAGTACAAAATGCATTATTAATCAAACAAGTAGCACAAAATGCATTATTAATCTAATGAAAGGCACAAAACACATTATTAACTAAACAAAATGTTTGAAGCCATGATATTTGATAAAGCTAGTAGAAGTATTCATGTGGGGCTCAGAATTACCTTTGGTTTGCATGACGAGCATGTTTAAAGTAAAACAGGCACAAGAAAAGTATAATGAGCATGACAAGAAATTACAAGGGCATAACAAGTACAATAAAAGGGCAAATTAAGCTTAAAGAGCACGACAACTGCATGTTTCTTATTAAAAGACTGTGTGTGGGCACAAACTACTATTTCACAATGACTGAAGCCATTCAAAGCTTAACTAGAGTTGTTCAAAGTATCTCAGAGTGTGAAAAGTGTCTGCAGAGTGTGTACTTTTTTACTGTGCAATTATTTCAGAGTTTGCTGTGTGCAAAGTACAGTTATATTGCAAAGTGCAGTCAAAGTAGAGCCATTTCAAAAAGTTTCTTGTGCTGTGTACATTTATTTGCAGAGTGCCACAATTTCAAAGTATTTCTTACACTTTACAAAGTTATTTCACAAAGTACAGCCATTTTGGAGAATTCTTGTGCTGTGTACAGTTTATTCACAAAGTAGAGTGACTTTAAAGTATTATTGTGCTACAGAGACATGTTTGGCAGAGTGCAGTTATTTCAAAGAGTATGTTGTGCTATTGGGCATAATTAGAAATTCTGGTAGATATATATATATATATATATATATATATATATATATATATATATATATGTGTGTGTGTGTGTGTGTGTGTGTGTGTGTGTGTATCTGTGTGTGTGTGTGTGTGTGTGTGTGTGTGTGTGTGTGTGTGTGTGTGTGTGTGTGTGTGTGTGTGTGTGTGTTCATACAGAATTCCAAGCACCTTCACTACTGTGTGCTGATATGGAAGAAGCATTTCACAGATCCAGTCCACTTCTGTTTGATCATAATATTGCAGAGAATTGGAGAGTATTTCAGCAGAAATACGATATTTTCATACAAGCAGCATTTTCTGACAAAGATGCATATATACAAGGGCATTCATTTTGCTTAGCTTAGCTGGGTCAGAGGGCATTAAATTACAGCATTTATTTGTGTATGCAACACCAGTATATGCAGGAGAGAGAGAAAACCACCATATTGTTGCACTGGCTGAATCAGGGGATGACCCTGAGTGCTTGAAACGTAAATTTAGAGAACTGTGCAACCCCCAGATAAATGTTACATTAGAGAGTCACTTATTTTATACAAGAGACCAAAAGCCAGGTGAAACTTTTTTAGCTTATATCACTGACTTGAGAAATAAGGCTAAAACATGCAGATTTGGTGATTTGAAAGATAAGTTAATAATGGACAGGCTTGTCTGTGGTGTTAATAATGCTGCAGTAAGAAAGATTTTGCTTCATGACAGTGATTTAACATTAAGCAAAGCCATAGAGATTTGTCAAATCCATGAGCTCACAGAAAGGCACACAGGTATGCTTGTAAGTAAGCATAGACAGCATGCAACATGTGGCAAGGAGAAACAGGCCTAAGCAGCTGCAACCCCTGCAAGATTCCTTGGGAGAAGCCATAACTTTCTAGCAAGTTCCAAGACTAGGTCAGTAAAACAGACATGCTCAGTAGAGTATAAGGGTGAGTCAGCAAAACCCAAGTCACGTCTTATTATTAAATGTCGTAATTGTGGTACCAATCATTAGTCTAAAAGAGAGAAGTGCTTAGTGTTTGGTCAGCAATGCCACAAGTGTAAATAATGGAACCACTTTCAAAAGTTTTGTAAATCAGACAAGCCTCATTCAGGTATTAAGAAAGGTCACTTAAAAAAAGCAAGCTGATCAACTAAAAGCTGCAATCCTATTTTCTATGTAGATGGTGCATCAGTGGTCAGTGAAAAGATTAATGCAGTATATTTGTTGGCAAATAATTAAGTATTTTGTACTGTCCTGATCAAAGTGAGCCACCACAGCTCAAAGTAGACACTGGTTCAAAGTGTAATGTAATGTCAGCAGAAACATTTGCTAAAGTGAGAGCTGGTGAGCAACTTAATTTGGCCAATTGTGCAAAGCTTGTTCTGTGGTGGTGCAGCGGTAGCATTGTTGCCTCACAGCAAGAGGTTCTCCCATTCGATTCTCGGCTTGGGTTGGGAGTGCCTTCTGTGTAGAGTCTGCATGTCCTCCCCGTGGTCGAGTGGGCGTTTGAACGGCATGTGTGAATGTGCGTGTCTTCGTTGAAGGTTGGGCATCGGGCTGGCAACTCGACACCATAAAAACTAAATGCCAATCATTAGTCGACCGAAGTTCCACTGTGGCAACCCCTAACCAGGAAAAGCCAAAAGACAAACAATAAACAAGTGCAAAGCTTGTTGCTTATGGAGGTGAAGAAATTCAAAGCGAAAGCTTAGTAGTGTTTTCATGCTATTCGGCTGGGAGCAGTTACAGCTTGCAATGTTATGTAGTTAGAAGAGCTGTGCAGTCATTACTTGGTCTCAGGGACAGTTTGAAAAGGAAACTGCTTTCTTTTACCAAAGAAGTACATCATGTAAGCACATGTCCCAGTTCCAGCTTTATTGACGCTATTATCTCAGAGTGTGATGATGTTTTTGTTGACAAGCTAGGCAAACTTCCAGTTGCATACTCCATAAAGGTAGACCCAGAGGCCAGTCCAGTGGTCAGACCAGTGAGGAGAGTTCCAATAGCTAAGCAGGACAAAGTCACAGTCCAGTTAGACAAAATGGTGCAGCAAGGTGTGATTTGGCCAGTCACAGAACCAACTGAGTTGGTGTCTTCCATGGTAGCTGCTCATAATAAAAATTCAGATAAAATCAGAATATTGCATCAACCCAAGAGACTTGAGCAAGACATAAAAAAGGCCTCATCATCTTATGTGTACAGATGAGAAGATTGCCGTCCTCATACCAAATGCCACTGTTTTTTTTTCTGTCTTAAGTGCAAATAGTTCATTTTGGGAAGTAATGCTTGATCACAAATCTTCACTACTGACTACATTTAGTACTCCATTGGGTAGATACAGATTCCTCAGGATGCCTTTTGGAATAAATTCTGCCATTAAAGTCTTTCAGAGTGTTTTTCAGGTTATCTGTGTGCTATAATGGCTGATGATTTACTGGCCAGAGGCAATGGTGAAGCAGAGCATGAAACCTTAGGAAAGTTCTAGACAGAGCAATTGAAGTGAACTTGAAGCTCAGTCCTCTGAAGTGTAAATTCAGACTACCAGAAGTTACTTATGTAGGTCATTTATTTACCAGTACAGGCTTACAACTAGAACCGACTAAACAAGCAGCCATTCAGGAGATGCTAACCCCAGACTGTCCAAACCCTACAGCGTTTCATTGGTATGGTTAACTATTTGGGCAAATTTATCCCTGACTTTAGTGAGTTATCAGCACCTTTAAGAGTGCTGACATGCAAAAATGTTGCCTGGTCATGGTTAGAACAACACCAGAGAGCATTTAATAACCTCAAACAGCAAATTGCCAGCCTGCCTAAATTGAAATACTATGATGTCCACAAACCAGAATTTCTTTCCTGTGATGCTTCAAAGTTTGGTCTTGGTGCAGTTATTCTTCAAGAGGGCAGACCTGTTGCCAATGCATCTAGGACTCGTACCAAAAATGAGATGCAATATTCTCTAAATGAGAAGGGTCTTTTGGCAATTGTGTTCGCATGCTTGAAGTTCCATGATTATATTTATGGCCGAGCTATCCAGATCAAACCTGATCACCAACCTCTAGTCACTATTTTAAAGAAGCCTATGCATTCAACTCCAGCAAGACTACAAAGAATGCTGCACAGATTGCAAAAGTTAAATTTCAAAATGGTCTATACAAAAGGTAAACTTTATCTGGCTGATACCTTATCTAGATCACCCAGAAATACCAGAAAATTTTGACATTGATGTAATGGAAGTGCATAATTTTTCTACCATGAGAGCTGATGGGCTGAGAGATCATACAAATACTGATCCAGTTTTGCAAAAGCTCAACCACTTCATCAATGTATTTTGGTCGTCAAAGCAATCCTGTGTACTGCTAGAAGTACAGCCTTATTTTACATACAAAGATGAGATGCTGATGGAAGATGGTATCATTTTCAAAGGTCCAAAAGTTATTGTTCCTACTTCCTTACAATGTGAATACATTCATATTTTGCACCATGGCCACCCAGGTTCCAATTCTACCAAAATAAGGGTGAGAGGACTAGTATTTGGCCTTCTCTATCAAAGGACATTGATGAAGTGTTTTCTTCTTATTCAGTATGCAACACTACTAGATCATATTTGCAAAAAGAGCCACTTCACCTAAGCCAAATTCCTGAACTACCTTGGTCAAAGTAGCAACTGACATATTTGAGTGGAACAATCAGCATTACTTAATGTTGGTAGACTCTTATTCAAATTGGTTTGAGATTAATTTGCTACCTAATCTAACATCCAGTGCTGTTATTACTAAGATGAAATGTCATTTCTCAGTCCATGATAGTCCACACAAAGTTATTTCTGACAACAGTACCCAGTTTACCAGTCAATTGTTTCAGAGATTTGTAAAGGAGTGGGACTTTATCCACGTTACTAGTAGTCCTGAATATCCATAGTCAAACGGATATGCGGAATGTGCAATACAGAGCACAACGCAATTAATAGAGAGCTCAAAGTGTGACAATACCGATATCTTCTTGAATTTACTTAATCTCAAAAATATACCCAGTGACAACCTACTTAGCTTGCCTGCTCAGAGACTTTTATCTAGGCAAACCAGAACAACCTTTCCTATCAGTTCTAGTTTGTTGGTGCCTAATGCTAAAAACATCAGAGTAATCAAAGCCCAGCTTTTTAAAAAGTGTTCTTTTCAGAAATGCAGCTATGATAAAACTAGCAGATTTCTTCATCTGTTGAAATAAGGAGAGATAATGAGGATGCAAACGGCAAAAGGCTTTCATCAAATTGGTCAATTGAGAGGTATATGTGCCTGAGCTGAGATCCTACTTAGTGGAATCTGAGGGTACAGAATACAGGAGAAACTGCAGGTGTCTTCTTCCTGTATCAGAAATGATATCACAGCATTGTACCAGTGATACACACTCTAGATCTCAGATCAACCCTGACAATGTTCATACTGAAGAACATATCTCAGTATCTATTCCCATTACTGATGATGTCCCAGATGTCCCCAAAGGTGAACATTCCTTGAAGACAGTCCCTGTTGCTAGATCCTGTTCTGACTTTTATGTTACACAATTAGGTTGAATTTCTAGACCTAGTGGGCCTGATTGTTTTATATGTGTCTGATTTTATATGATTGCATGTCAAAGAATTAGTTGTGTATAACGGCATGTCAAAAGATCATTTCTGTAAATTGCATGTCATTGAATACTGTCATTTCGCATATGGACTATTTCTCAAAGATGGAGGATGTAGATCAGAGCATGTGTATGTACCTTTAAGAAGCTTTTCCAGATGTAAGCACATGCATGTAAATAATGAGCATGTGCAGGCAGCAGTGCCATTTAGAGAGAACAACCAGCGTGTTAACATGTATGCATGTGGTAGTCAGTCTGTTTATAAGTTTAAGTTTAAATTACAAAGCCTCATTCCTGATGTGTTTGTTTGTAATAAAGCTGCTTGAACTGAACCCACAACCACTTGTCTGTTTTATCCTGACCAGGCAAGTGACAGTGACTCTCTCAAAAAAGTCTAATAGGTTAAAAAGGCAAGATCTTCCCTTAACAAACCCATCTAGGATGGGTCAAGTGTCTTTAGGTTGCCTATGTCCTTGCTGATTATTTCCATGATAATTTATTCCATAGCATTGTATATTAGACTTCTCAAACTGATAGGTCTGTAGTTCCTGGGGTCTGCTGATGGTCCACCCTTATGATGAGGGATGACCATTGTGGCCCTCCATTCAACTGGCACAAAACCTGTTTTAAGGCTATAGTTGAAGAGTGCCACAAGTGGTTCTACTATGTCATGTTTTAGGCTATATAGGAGGAAATCAGGTATCAAAATGGTGAGATGCTAAGTCAGCAAGCACAGAAGAGTTGTATTGCTGGAACTGAATTCATTCTCATGTTTTGGTCAGTACCTTCAAAAGGTGCACCCTGTCTTTTACAAAAATCTCACAAAAACAACACTGATATATAGACTGTATTTTATATATCATATATTATGGACAGAAGTAGGTTAAAAAATAAAAAGATAGCTGGGTGCACAAGACCCAGGATAACAAAGTGCCCAATCCTGGTGGGCATACTGGTGCCAGGAGTGGAAAAAATGAAAGTGTTGAAACCTCAAGACTCAAACGCATTCTTACAATGGGGCTAGACCAGGCTCAGGAGGAGGATTGCCCTCCTGTTGTAGAAGGAAGTAGCCATTCACAAAAATCACAAAAACTGATAGGCCAAAAAAGAGACATAAAGACAATCAACTGGACTATTGAGGATAAGAAAGAACTTATGTATTGTTACTGTTATGCAAGAAGCTCAGAATTTCCAGACAGAAGATATACAAAAAGATTAAGAGAGACATTAGAGGAAAGAAAAATATTTCCACAAGAAAATTTTTCATAAGTTTCAAATAAAAATTTGTGTTCATTAATACAACAGATTTATGAAAAACATTATATATACCAAGAAACCTTGGGCTGTTTGGAAAAAGAAGTGACTGAGCAAGTGCTAAAATAGAAAGAACAAAATCAAGAGACTTTTGAAAGGTATAAAAAAGGAATATCAACATGGGAAATAAAGAAAGAAAGATCTCATATGGTGTAATATTTATGCAAAGGAGAAGGCTAAATTAATCAACACAAAAAAGCACCACAAAGATATTTGAAAAGAAATACAGGCAAAAGCACCCAGATATGAAAAGATTCACAACAAAAAAATAAGATCACAGAGAGGGAACATAGAACAGAAGATTAGTAAAGTAGAAGTTAAAAAAAAATAGAAGATGAAGTTATGGAATATTTGCAAATTGAATGGATTTAGTGTAGAAAGTCTAACACAGGCTACATCACAGCATGATAGAATAACAAGTCCCCAAAGTAAGGAGAAACAGGAGGAGTAGGATACATCAAAAGAAGAAATATGGACATGGGAAAGAAAAAGAGATTTAATATGGTGCAATATTTGTGCAAAGGAGAAAAAAAAACTAATCACTAAGCACTAAAGATATTTGAAGAGAAATATAGGCAAAGGCATCTGGACATGGACAATTTTAAAATACAAAAAACAAGAAAACAAAGAGGAAAAGTAAAAAAGAGGATTAGTAATGGAGATGTTAAAGAAATAGGGTGGTGCAGTGGTGCAGCAGTTAACATTGTCGCCTCACAGCAAGAGGTTCTCTGGTTTGATTCTCGGCTGGGGTGCCTTCTGTGCGGAGTTTGCATGGTCTCCCTGCGTTCGTGTGGGTTTCCTCCAGGTACTCCAGTTTCCTCCCATGTTCTAAAGACATGCATCCGGAGCATCTCTCCCCAGGCCTCTGCTGAAAACAGGCTCTGTGAAACCTAGTTGGACTTTCCCGGTCAACAAATGTTAAATAAAATAAAATAAACCGAGGTTATGGATCACCTGTGAAGTGAAGGATTTAGTGTAGAAAATTTAATTCAGATAACATCACAGCAGGATAGAGCAATGGATCTCCAAATTAAGGAGAAACCAGCGGAGTGGGAAACATCTGATCAGTTCCATTTGAAGATACTTTGGAGTCTTTGAGAGGAAACCAGTACAAATGTTCAGTTGCAGTTGCACAGCAAGAGAAGGGACAGGAAACTGTGGCAACTCTGACACAGTCAATGCTGTGGAGTTATCACTGCTGAAAGGGGAATAGATGACACAGGATGAAACTGAAGAAAATGTGGTACCGGAAGATGCTCTGGAACATTCAATAGAATGCCTGCAGGAAATGGAGAACAAATAATGTACTCTCAGTTTAGAAGAGAATGATCTAAGAGAAGAGTTGCTTGATTTAATAGAAATGGACAGACATATTAAGATCAATGAAATAAATAGACTACAGAAAACCAATAAAACCCAAAAAGTTAAAAGTCTGATAAAACAAATGAACACCATAATTAGCACTAAACAAAAAATAAACTTGTAACCAAAAACAAAGATAGACAGCAAGCTGTAGAATTCCAAGCAGTTTATTGTTAGTGCTTTCGTTCAGAAAATACATGAACTTCTTCAGACAAAAGAACCCCCAAGAGTCCTCAGTTAAAATAAAACTATCAATTAAGATGAGATAATTAATTATAAAACCAATTAACATAACTTAAGAAAACTTAAAGAGACAGTGTTATACAAGGTAAAATGTATATGTGAATAAATATAAATGTTTTGGCTAGACACACTTTAGAACACCCCACACATAAATTCCAGTTTACAATATTACAGCAAATAGTTAGGAACATTAGAGGTGGGCCCTGGGAATTAAAACTTAAAGAACAGGAACTTGTTTGGCAAATTAAAACATATGCACATGTTCCACCAGGGCTTAATGAATACTGCTCGATAAAATGCATTTTGAAATTGAAAGCTCTTCAGAGATGAAATTTGGTTGTATAACAACTTTTCTATTAGTTGAATGAATTTATAAATGTTTATTTATACATATTTATCTTTATACATTCATACAAATGTTATATTTCCACTTGTTTGAGCTGTTTAAGTTGTTATCTAGCATTTAACAGCATTTAGATTAACTTATACACATAAGAAAATTAAGTAATAAGACTGATGTGTTGCAGTTTTAAAATTGTTGCTGATTTTTAAAAAAAGCATTTATAGTTATTCACATATACAAGTTACCTTGTATAACACTGGCTCTTTAAATTTCTTAAGTTATGTTAATTGGTTTTATAATTAATTATCTCATCTTAATTGATAGTTTTATTTTAACTGAGGACTCTTGGGGTTTCTTTGCCTGAAGAAGTTCATGTATTTTCTGAATGAAAGCGCTAACAGTAAACTGGTTGGAATTCTACCATAATTAACACTGACCATAGAGATTCATGCAATATAACAAAAGTAAACAGGTTATATTACCGTGCAGCTAAATTAACAGATGAAGTCTTACCACAAAAAAACAGGGTACTAAGGGAAAGGAAATTGAGAAATTGAATACCATCATGGAAGTATTGAATAGAGAAAACTATAAAGTAATTAAGACAAGAGGTGTCACTGTTAGAAGAGTATAGAAGAGGGAACGATCAACAAGTGCTCAGAAAGATAGACATGATAAAAGCTGTGCACAGTGTCAGAACAAATCAGGATCTATCATGCACTACTGCAAGTAAACTAGAAACTATCAGCACTTGCAGAGAAACTTAGAAGATATGCTGATAAATATAAAGGAAAAGTACAAAATAAGTAATTTACTGATGACCCAGAAAAGTTTTATAGACAACTGGGAAACAAGGTAAAAGGAATTGAAACACCACCAAAAAAAAAGAAATAGATACATTTGGAGAAATATCTATGAAGATCATGTAAAACATAATATCAATGCTAAATGGATAAAAGAAGTACAAAAAAGAATAAGAAGTTCAAATGTACAGGATATGAAATGGGATGAAGTAACAGCCAGAGAGACGAAAACAAAGTTAAGAAAAGCTCCCAAGTAGAAAACTCCAGGCCCAGATGCAGTACCTAACATCTGGCTAAAAGTATTAACATCTTTACATGAAGAATTAACCATGAGTAAGAACTATTTATATACTCACCCTGAACAGATACCAGCCTGGTTAACAACAGGAAAAACAATACTCCTACTTAAGAGTGAATCTGCAAGCCATCTTAAAAACTATATACCGATAACTTGCCTTCTGACGACTTATAAACTATACACTGATAATGAAACAGACAGAGTTTAGAGTCATTTACAAGAAAACTCAATCACAGCAATAGAACAAAAGGATAATAAAAGAAAGTCATATGGAACAAAGGATCACTTGTTAAATAAAGTCATAATGAAGAACTGTAAAAAGGGGAAGCATCTAAGTATGGCACGGATAAACTATAAAAAGGCATTTGTCAGTATCCCACATACATGGATAAAAGAGTGCTTAAAAATGTATAAGATACATCCTACACTGACCGATTACATCACAGCAGCCATGAAATAGTGCCAAATCACTTTGCAGTTACACCATGATAAAAGAAAAATTATTATTGCAGGGATAAAAATTCAAAGAGGATATTCCAGGGTGCCTCTCTCTCACCGCTACTCTTTTGTCTTACTCTTAACCATTTAAGTTGTCTGCTTAACAGATTAGGACATGGCTACAATTTGACTCCCAGAAAACAACAAAATGTAAAGACTTCTCATCTTCTTTTTGTAGATTATTTAAAATTGTCCAGTTCATCAGATGAGGAACTGAAAGCAAAACTGCAAGTGGTTAAATCTTTTTCAGATGATTTAAGAATGTCTTTGGTCTTGATAAATGTTCAAAAACAAGCTTTAAAGCAGGAAAGCTGTAGCACCAAGAAAACATCAGTTTGGGACAGGAATGTGATGCAAAACAACTTGAACAAGAGGGAGTGTATAAATATTTGGGAATTGAAGAAGGATCAACAATAACACATGAACAAATGTGAATAAAACATAGTAAGGAATATTTTAAATGACTTAAATTAATACCAAAAACAGCGTTGACATCTAGGAACAAAGTCCAAGCTAAAAATCAGTTTGCTCTTCCTGTCCTAACTTTCAGTTTTGGAGTGATCGACAAGCAACAAAATGTATTAAAATGGTTGAACAGGAAAACAAGAAGGGTGATTGATGCTCGTCAAATGATTTATAAAAATCAGTGCATTAAAATATTATATATTTCCCATTCTGAAGGAAGTATGGGCCTCCTCAAAATTGATTACATGTGTAGATCTGCAATTGTGGGACTGTGTACAAAGCTGCTGACCTCACAAGACCCCAGCATAGTGAAAGTGTTGAAACATGAGAATAATAAGTCTAAGATTACTTCCCTGCTTAGTTCAGCAGCATAACAGCATCAAGCAGGAATGGAAATCAAACTAGACATAGATAAAAATCAGGCATCAACTAAATATGCCAAAACACAGAAGATAGAATACAAGGTGAAGGATCAGATGAGAAGGCAAGAAGTGTGGAAAATACATAAATATAGTTGCAAGTATAGAAAACTCTTGGAATAACCTCATGTTAATCAGGATCAAACACAGGAGTGGTTAAAGGAGAGGTGAACTTAAACCAAATGAAAAAAGGTTAATATTGGCGACCTAAGATAGTGGACTATGTACACCTTGGTTTATAAAGTCCATTGAACACATGGGAGAAACAGACAAATGTAGTTTCTGTAAAAAGAATTGGAAACATCTACACATCTTATTGCTGGCTGTGATATCCTAATGACAGAAGGACTGTATACTGAAAGGCATAATAATGTACCAAGACTGTTGCACTGGGGATTGTGCAAACATTATAATACTGAAGTAGCTGAACAACCCTGGAAACATGAGCCACAAAGCATCATAGAAAATGATAAAGTTTATAACACATGGGTCATCCATTGCCAACAGTTCAAAAATAGATGTAAGAAAACCAGATATAGCCATCCATGAAAAGAAGACAAAATTATTATTGATCGTTTAAATTGCTGCATCCAGTGACT
Organism: Protopterus annectens; assembly: GCF_019279795.1. Classification (NCBI taxonomy): domain Eukaryota; kingdom Metazoa; phylum Chordata; order Ceratodontiformes; family Protopteridae; genus Protopterus; species Protopterus annectens. The sequence goes on from NC_056730.1 coordinate 208,532,384, forward strand.
ACAGTGTTGTATGTACAGAGAGACACAAAGTTGTAAAGTACCAGTATTTGCAAGCAGAAATGAGGACAATGTGAAGAAAGATACCCAGACTGTTTCAGTAGTAGTAGCAGGAGGAATGGGTCTTATTAAAAAGAATTTTCAGTCATATATGTGACTGATACATGTAACTCCATACGAATTTCAGAAGGAATCATTACTGGCCACATTGTGGGTCCTGCATACAGCACGTCTGCCTAACATCAAAGACTGAAACAATACTAATTTCATAAACTTTAATCATACTTTGACTTAGGAATGGGGTCCATTCCTGTCATGGTATTAGAAACCCAAAAGACTTGCAGAAATTAAAAAAAAGAAACAACCCAGAATGTTGTGGGCCTATTAAAATAGTGTTTTTGGCCTTAGCAGGCACCTTCAGGACCTGCTCCTTGAAATCACACAAAATATATTTGTATTACTTTATAATGACAATATCTTCTTGATCCCCTAGCATCCAAGTTAATATGTGCTGCATCTAGCAGCATGCACTAACAAGGATGTGTTTTTGCTCTCTAGGGCAGTATTGGACCAGTATCAGTAAACATATTAACAGATTTGCCACGTCAGTGATATAAAGGGATAAATCCCTGACTATGACCCAGGAAACCTAGGTTCAATTAATGGCTTGGCTGACTGATGGAATGGCAGGGAGGTACGGGTCTATCCATCCTGGGGTTGGTGGATGGTCCCATGGGGATCTACATTAATAATCCCTGGTGGAGGCTAGGGACAGCACACAAGAGGATTGCCTAAAAGAGGAGAATAAGATGGAGACATGGCTGAGCTACTGCAGAGGTGGGAATGCACCACATATCTCCATTGCATGCCCAACCCCAGGCATATCATTGCAACCATAGAGGAGGGGGAAATGGGTATGTCTTAAGTAAAAGACCTCCCCATGGATGGAAGCTTAGATGTGCTGTGTCCTCAATGTCCACCTTCCACAATCAGCCCCCAGCATACTGGTTTAAGTCCAAGGGAGGCATGGAAGATAGCTGTTAGACCCAGCATGGGCAGGTGCTTGGGAGGTGGGAAAGGTAAACAGGAAGGATGGGGGGGGTGCAAAAAAAGTGCAATCCCCAAAAAATAAATATCAAGAAATATAAAGTTTGCTGTTGAAATGGCTGAGTCCAGAGATTCAGTCTGGAATTGTCTGAGATTACCAATGGATCAATCAGTCAGACAGCAAGGCACTGAGGCATTTCTATAGCTCTGCATGGAACTGTATTGAATTCCTCATCAGACTTCCTTACCTAAGCACAAATAGAAGGTATATTGCATGTGATTTCCGTAACCACTTATTACTGCTGGAAATTCCAGAAAATTCTTTGGGTGTTTGTATTTTTCATTTTTTTCTGCAGCATGATTCATGTCTGTGGTGCTTATTAGACCATTAAGAGCTGCTGTGTAAAAGGTAAGGCATGCATGCATCTTGAGAAAACAGTGATTTTTTAAAAAATATATATATATTTATTTATGTATTTATTTATTTATTTATTACCATATAAGCCCACTGGACACAAGCGTCTCTTTTCATGGGTAGCCCAATAGCAATGTCTGGTAAAGTGACTTACTCAAAGTCACACAGACAAATGCAGGTGAAAAAAATCAAATGCTGTACACTGGACTATAGGATGGAGCTTGTTGTACAGGAATGGTGGGTTGGTTAGACTGTTGTAGTTCTATACTATTAAAGAACTTGCACAATTAGGAAATATTTTTAGTCAGATTATTTTTGAAGAGAGGTTTTATTTTACTTCATAAAAGTTGTGGCTGCCTGTGTACTCTGCATACAGAAATGAAAGACACTGATTCATTTCTGTGATGATAAAAACTACAGTGACTGAGAATCACATGCAATTTGCAGAAAAAGATAAAAAGATACATAAGGATGAATAGTCACATTTTAAAATGCTGCTCTGTAGACTTCTACTTTTTTCTTCATTCAGATATTTACAAATAAAGTTAAATCTGCGAAACTTAAGGATGAGTACAAATCAAATTATTTGTGTTAGAGCTCAATATTAAAAGCTTAGCACCTTTAATTAGGTTTAAAAAATAAACAAAAAAAGTATTGACTGATACTGGGCAAGTATCTTTGTATGGACATGTGTGCATGAGTGCTCGCATGCTTGTGTGTGTGTGCGTGTGTGTGTGTGTGCGTGTGTGTGTGTGTGTGTGTGTGTGTGTGTGTGTGTGTGTGTGTGTGTATGTATACATTCATGTGTGTGTGTGTGTGTGTGTGTGTGTGTGTGTGTGTGTGTGTGTGTGTGTGTGTGTGTGTGTGTGTGAGAAAGAGGTGGGTTATTGGTTTATTTATTTATTTTACATTTATTGACCGGGATAGTCTGACTGGAAACATGTTAATTTTCAGTGGAGACCTGGGGAGAAAAGCTCCACTTAACAAAAACAGAAAAAGTTAATACATAGCAAAATTTTAAACATAAGATACAAACAGATAAAAATCTGTCAAATTATACAGTCATATATTTGTAATATAGCATAAGTAGATTGCTAAAGGCAGTTGAGGAAAGAAACACTTATTTTAGGGGTGGTGCTAGTCAGGGTTTGAGCAAGGGCAAAGCCAGTGTGATTTAATGTGTTTTTGAGGCCTTTTTTAAATAGGGGTAGTGAAGATTCCTGGGTAAGGTCTGCAGGAAGTAGATTCCAAGTTTTACCAACAGAGTTGGCAAACAGAGCATCTCCAGCAGAGTTGTTGGATTTTTGGGTCAGTACCATTAGTTTATTAGATGAGCATAAAGGTCTGAGGGCACTGTGGGGGCTGATAATTATTTTGAGGGCAGGGGTATTTTCAGGTTGGTTGAGTACTTTGTGTGCTACTATGAGCTGGTTGAACTGCAGAAAGATGGGAAATTCTAGCCATTTAGGTTTTTACAATGATGAGTCATATATGCCATGCCAGTAGCAAATCTAGCTATGTGGTTGTAACAGCAGGATAGTTTGTTGAGATTGGTTTTGGTCAGGTTGGTGAATACGGGGGAGCATAAAGAAGGGTAGAGAGAAGATGGGAATGTGCAATAGCAACCCTAGCAAGAGGGGTGAGAAAAGGTTTAAGCTTGTACAGGGAGCCACTTTTTTGTTAATGGACTTAATAGCATGGTTAACATGCTAATCAAATTTAAGGTTGTTGTCTATTAATACTCCTAGGAGCTTAGTTTGGTCATCTGAGGAGATGATGGTGTTGTTAGATTTTGTGGAGAAGAATGGAGGAGAGGACCTACAGGTAGGGGAGAAAAGTAGCAGCTTGGTTTTGTTAGGATTCAGGAGCAATCAACGATTGGCTAGCTAGTTTGCTATGGTGTTGAAGGTATTCTGGGTTAGGGACAGTAGGTTTGTTGGAGAGGAGGCAGAACATATCAGGGTTGAATCATCTGCATATTGGATGCAGGCTGCATTTGAAATGGTGGTGTGAAGATCATTAATAAAGACTGAGAAAAGAAGGAGATCTATTATGGAACCCTGTAGGACTCCTAGGGTGATAGGCAGATGGGTTGACAGCTTGTCCTGCCATAGGACAGCCTGCTGTCAACTGAGTAGGTAGGACTGAAACCATTGTATAGAATGATATCTAAGCAGATGGCTTTCAGGGTATCAAGAAGTAGCTGATGATTGACCATGTCAAAGGCCTTTGAAAGATCAAGAAAGAGTGCTGAGGATTGTCTGTTGTTATTACGATTAAGGTTAATGACGTTAGAGAAAAATAGGAGAGCCAAGCCTAAAGCCATGCTGAGAGTCAGCCAGCAGTTTGTTTTGAATAAGATAGTGAATAAGTCTTTTATGGATGCATTTTTCCATGATTTTAGCTAGTGGTGACAACATGGGTATAGGTCTAAAGTTAGACAGTTCTATGGAACTGACCCCTTTATGGAGAGGTATTACATGTGATATTTTTCATATTGATGGGATGGTTCCCTCAGAAATGGATCTATTAATTAGGATAGAGATAGGGCATGCTATGGCGTCCACAGCTTTTTGCAGATATTCAGCAGGGAGGAAGATGGCAGCTAAAGTAGTAGGTTTTAGTTTTTTGATTAGGGCTCAGATTAGGGGAGTAGGGACAGGTTGAAAGCTAAAGGAGAGTTGATTGTTGGGTAGGTCTGGGTTGGGTGTATTAGCCCCGGTGTTTGAGCAGGTGAGAGTGAGGTGGGTAGCTAGGGACTGGATAGTCTCTCTAAAGAAGCTATTGAAGGTGTTACTGATTTCTACTGGAGATTTGTCAAGGGCAGCTGATGGGGTAGGAGTGGTGATATGTCCTGGGTGGCGAAGGTTATTTATTCTGGCCCAGAACATTTGAGGTTTGTTTTGGTGTTTCTGTTGCAGGAGGGAGTAATAGTTTTTTTTTTGTCTAGAATGATAGATTTTTTTAGTGTCATTCCTTAGTTCTCAATATTTGCCTTGATCTAGTGGTACTTTAATAACATGCCAAGTGGCCCAGGCCTTATTTCTGTGTGTAACTTTACATAATGTATCTTTTGATAGCCACAGTGCAGTTTTTGTTTTGGCTCAGATGGTACGGGTGGGAGTGTGTGAATTAAGGATAGTCAGGAATTTAGTGTTAGTGGAAGTTGTTTCAGGACTGACCGTTTGCAAGCTTTGAGTTCTTTTTGGAAGTTGTCAAGGTTAAAGTTCTTATTGTTTCTTATTGTTTTGTAGGTGGGCTGATGGGGATTGTCAGCTTTGAGCCTAATAATATAGGTAAGGCAGTGATCACTTAGATCACTGGGTAGTGTCCCTGGCTTGTACATTTGGGGATGGCCATTGATAAGTATCCACTCTAGGATACTTTCTTTGCCTTTGCTTTTACTGAACCTAGTGGGGGGTTTAGACTGTATGCATCTGACATCAATGATTTGAAATATATTAGTTTGTGCATTTATGTATCCATTTGGTGACAGTCAAACATCTGAAATGCATTTTGCAACTGGATGGCAAATCTTTTTTTGCCTGTATGTTGGTGTTGTAATGAGTTATACTGTATGCTTCTGACAACAATAAGGTCAAATATTTTACTCTGCTAGTGTTTATGCATTTATTTATTTATTTTATCACAACCAGAGATCCAAGATGTACACAGTCAATAATGTGGCTGTAATTGTTGGGAATATCTGCATGGGGGGATTTACAGTTGGTTATAGCTTATATCCCCTGATAAAAAACAACTGAATGTATTACATTTAATATTTATTTATGTACCTGTTCATTCATTTGATTATAATCAGGCATCTGATATGCACACAGTCAACAAACTGACTGCAATTGGTGGGCACATCTATGTGGAAGTTTGTAATGAGTTATATTGCATGCATCTGACAGCAGTGAGATGAACTATATTATCATAGTTATTATTTCTGCATTTATTCATTCATGGTCAAAATCCGACATCTGATTGGACACAGTCAATAAAGTGACTGTAATTAGAGAGTTGCAATTAGCTGCCGAATGTGTGTGTGTGGCTGACTGTAATAAACTAAAATATGTTACTGTGGTTATTATTTATCTATTTACTCATTTATTTGATTGCATTCCTCTTATACGTTCATAGCCAGTGTAAGTGGTTGTAATTGTTAGGTGTGTGTGTACGTATATATATGTGTGTGTGTGTGTGTGTGTGTGTGTGTGTGTGTGTGTGTGTGTGTGTGAGAGACAGATGAGACTGACACTGATGGGATTTAAAATCCATTGAATCCCACCGCTGCCAAAAGTATTAGAATGAATACGTAATTCAGCACACAATGATTGAAACTGTACATTAATTTAAAGACTTGGATGCATAGGTACATCCAGCTTTGTGTTTATCTAATAATATCAATCAATTGGTTAATGATCGTTATAAAACTATGGGCTGTATAAAAAATTATAAAGTCAAGGAAATAAGAAATGATTGAATCACTGTTAGTAAATTACATTAGACCAAAACTACAGTATGGAATAATAATGTGGAAACCTTCAGAAAACAAGCATAAGTAAAATAGAAAGAATACAGTGGAAATATACCAATGGCATCCAGAGCTGTAAAAATGTAAGTTATTGTGAAAGTTAAATATCTAAACTTGTCTAGTGTTCATATAAATATTTAAGTGGAGACTTTAAGAGGAGACTTTATTCATGTCTATAAGACATTTAAAAACAACTACATCTAGGTTATCAAAGAGTATTGGAGAGGGAGCATGGCTATCATGAGCTCTGAGTAGCAGCCTTTTACTTCAGCTCTGTCTATTCAAATTACTTTTGACAGGAATTTTTAAAAAATACTATTCTAATAGTGGACATTTTTATATCATTGGATTCTTTATATAGTATACTAGGATAGTATTAAAATGTTTCTTTTGATACCATTCATTTTCCTGTCAAATCAGTGGTAAGAAGTTCTTTCTCATCAGTCAACATGAGCTTCACAAAAACTTCACATACTGACATAACTTTTAAAAAGGATCTACAATCTTTGTTAACTAATATCCAAGAGTTAACTTCCAAAATAGACAGATTGGATATGAAACTGGATACTTTTAAAGAAAAATCTTCAAAGCAGATGGATATTCTTCGTGAGGATATGCAGCAACAAAAACAACTGATTTCAGGGATAGAAACAGCCTTAAATGACATGGAAACTCAGATACAGGAAGGTAAGCACAACATAGAATTTTTTTAAAGCAAAATACATTACTTCAAACACAAATAGATGACCTTGAAAACAGGTCATGTCATAATAATGTAAGAATATTTGGCTTACCTGAGAATATAGAAAATAATAACATGGAGAAATTTCTGACATCTTGGATACCTGAAGTTTTAGATCTTCCTTAAGCTCTATCATATGGAATTGAGAGAGCACACAGGTCATTGGTTTCATCAAAAAGTAGTAAAACTAACTCAACAAGATCTGTAATTGTCAAATTTTTATCTTCACATGACAAAGAAGTTGTCCTTAAAACTGCATGGTCTAAAGCTCCAATCAAAATAAAAGACAGTTTGATATTATCTAAAAGAAAAGTTTTTGTTACCACTGATAAGAGAACTAAAGAAAAATCAAATAAAAACATAACTATTATTCCTTGCTAGACTAAAAATCTTTCATCAAAATACTACAAATATATTTGAAGATGTAGATTCTGCCTTCTCTTACATTAAAACAAACAAAATAGTAGCAAAAGTTGAAGATATGGAATGGATAAATACTAGAACAAAAAGACCTGCTGAAAATGGAACATGGATTAGTACAGAAGAAAAGAAAAAAAATGTAAGAAATGATTTTATCTTCACAACATACAAAACTAATAATATCTGAACTCGATACAAAATAAACCCAGAAGTTGGGAAGAAAGAATTTGAGACAACTGGTAAGTTATTATTTAATTTCCTTTTCTTGCTACATTGTACATGTTACAATATATTCTTTAATTTACTTGTTTAAAATGAACATCAAGTAGTACTATTGCATTATTTAATTGAAAGGATGTTTGTTATTTCATAAAGTCACTAGAGTAGATTGTTGATTTCATCTTTTGGTTATTATGGAAAGTTATGGTGTTGTGAAGCTTGTTCTTGTAGCAAGACAAAGGCAAATGCTAACTGATGTTGTTCGGCAGTGATATAAGCATGACGTTTGAATGTATGGATGTTTCTTTGATGTCTTTTATTTGTGGGATATGCTGCAGCGTGTGGTGACTATGGATGGTGGAGGCATTGTTTACTATATGTTTTGTGGAATATGTAGGGCAGAGATGGTTGCCATTAGCGACATTGTAGTTTATAGGCTTCTGGTCTTGTTTCATGAAATGCTTAATTGTGTTCAGGGATCATTGAGATAGTAGTTGTTTATGGCTTTTAAATGATATGCCTTGTATAATTAGAAGTGTTCGTGTTTTGTAATTATTGGTTACCCTCACTTATTTCATAATTGGGTTGTGTTTAGTGGTTTGGAGGTGGTGCAAATGGATATAACATGGGAAGTTTTAGTGAGGGATGTTCTGAACGTAAACTACTGTGGTGGCTTGGTTTCTTTTTTTTTTTTTTTCTCTCTGCCTCTCTTTTCAGGATACCAGGTCTGTATGCGATGGGTAAAGCTCAAGCTGCTCAGAAGCTTCAATTTAAAATGTATACTTACATTTCCCACTGAGATAGTCTTGTGTGTTGATCTGACCTAGTGAGACTTGCAATCGGACAGGAGAAACCTCTTCGAATATAACTGTTTCCTCCTGCTCTTGACACTTGAATTCTGACGTAACAGATTGAACCTTGAACTGGTGAGATTACAACAGTCGCATAGAACCTTCAAATGCATATAATAAAATGGGATCAACTTCACTACTTTTATTATAGATCTGAGAAGAGAAGTTTAAAGCCATTAAATTACTTTTTCTCATACCCTTGAAAATGAAACGTTTTAAGAAAAGAGACTGAGGGAAATGAACAGAAAAGTGTGAGTAGTGAACATTAACTTACACCAGAATATGAAAGGCTGATTAACACTATCGTTATCAACTTTATTAATTTTACTAATATTCATATAATAAGTTTCTAAAAGTGTCCTTAAAGGTTTATGCAATGCAATCATTTTGATTCTGTTGAGAAGCAGATTTAGATTATTTCATTCCTTACTCACACACACATAGATACACACACACACACACGCACACACACATGCAGACACACATATACATGCCTACACACACACACACACACACACACACACACACACACACACATATATATATATATATATATATATATATATATATATGAAGTGTAGACCTGCTTCAGTTATGAAGGTGTATCCTACTACTATAATTGGTTCAGCATTAATATGTCTCTCTGAAATCATCATCCCAATACTGCAGTCAAGAAAAGCTTGAACTTTATAGTTACTTACTTTTGTTTAAGAATAATTCAGCAAGATGTGCTTTTGATATTCAATTCTTTTTACTTGACTGCACTGTATTAGTAACCTTTGCAACACAAAAAATTCATTAATTGTAATTTTATAAAGATTGATTCTTGCTTACAAATAATATTTACATTTTAATATTATACAAATATAAATATATCAGTTATTTTTGTTTATTGCAATAAATACTTCTAAAGAGTTTTCATGTTATGAAATATGTTGGAACTGTTACATTTGATGAATAGTTATATGAAAAGTGATAAGTTAAACAGTTAAGACACTAAGGTAAATACTATTATAATAGAATATATAAATATTATATATTCATACACTGGTTCACCAAAGTCAATCTACTTATATATCTACAATATATTTCAGAACAAATGGATATTAGATTACTGTTTTATGGTTTGAAGTTTATTATTATACTAGAACAAATTGAAACTGTTGTTTGACATATACAATTTAGTAATATTCCAAATGAATGATTATGGTTATATTTTACTTTTTCTTATACAGTTCAGATAAAATATATTTAATGTATAGATATTCTATTAATGTTTAATCCTGTTTATGTAATTCTTGTATACTAATAGTACACTAATATGGTGTTTTCATATGAATTCATATTAATTCTATTTAAGTATATATCTCTTATTAGACAGTTGCTGAATAGAGGTTGTTATTGGTTAGGTTAATTTGAGTGATAGTATGTCACTCAAATTGGGAGTTTTATACTCCAGGTGGGTTCTAAGGGGTTATAATGTTTATGATTATCATCAGAGTTTTATAATATTTATTCTTTTGACATTCTCAAACACTGATAAAGAAATAAATAATATTTTGCTTCCATCTCTATTAGACTTTAAGCATAATCAACTATACAGTATTTCTACATTTAATAACAATAAATTAATTTGGTTAATAACTTTCTTATATTCTCTATATTCCTTTAAATGAACTCATTAAGAGGTATTTCTCTAAACATAAATGGACTAAACAATCCTAGAAAGAGGGGTAATTTATTTAAATTCATCAAATTACATAAATCTCAATTAATATTTCTATAAGAAACACATTTAATAAATGAAGATATAGTTAGACTAAATAATAAATCATATAAAGTACTAGTAAGTTCAGAATACACTCAGAAAAAATAGGAGTTGCAATACTGTGGAACAATTCTTTGCCAAGTCCAAAAATAATTGACGCATTTAGAGATGATAAAGGAATGTTTTGTCTTGTTTCAATTGAATTAAATAAGAAGATTTATACATTACTAAATATATATTGGATCCCAGGAAAAGGAACTAACAGTGTGAAACAGCATTTAGACTTTATTATACAATTATCTAAAGTGAACATAATACTGGCAGGAGATTTCAACTATATTCTGGACACCAATTATTCAACTTCAAGTAATAAGAGAAAAATCACACCATCAGCTAAAAAATTAAAGGAATTCTCAGACATATATTTATTAAACGATATAAGTAATTTTGCAAATCCCAATTCTTTATTATATACTTTTTTTCCCACAGACATAATGCATTTTCTATGAAAGAAAGAGTTTTTTTCTCTAATAATTTAATAGATTCCTTAATAGATACCAAAATAATCACATGTCCAATTTCAGATCATAATTCCATCCTATTTGAAATTACAATTAATAGCAATTACGGTACCCAAATAAGAAGAATACCAGCTTATATAACAAAATTAAAGGAATTTAAAGAATTTATAGATTTAGACATTCGGATCTTTATGAACACTAATAACACTAATGAAACTAGTGAAATCTATATATGGGATGCTCTTAAGGCTTATCTTTATGGAAGAACTCTTAATTGGTTTTATAAAAAAAAAAGAAAGGTTGGGATGAACAACTACTTGACATACAAAATAAATTAGATATATTAAAACAGAATCAAGAGAGTGATTTTGATAAAAATGAAAAAGAAGGAAACAAATGCACTAAATCATAAGTATCTAGAGATATTAAATCATAAAACTATGATCGCTTTGGAAAAATTTAAATTTATACAGTTTTCCACTAATCCATGGTCACTCAACATGTTAGCTAATAAAACTAAAATACTATCCAAATTTAATCATATAAATGAAATATATTCACCTAAGGAAAAAAGGACAGTCTCAGACATACAAAATATATTGACGGAACTTAGACAATTTTTCATTAATATAAATCAGCATACTGAGACAATTGATTCAAATGAAGAAATCAGAACCTTTATTAATAAATATAGCCAAAATAAACTATCAAATGAACAAACTAATATTATAGACATTACTTTAAAAGATATTGAAACACAAATTACCAAATTAAAATTAAATAAAGCTCCAGGAAACTATGGCATTATTCCTGAAATTTATAAGATCTTGCCTTTGAATACATTAGACTTATTACATAAGGTTTACAATAGTGCTCAAAATAGAAATATAACTCCACCATCAAGGAAATACACATTTATCTCCCCCATCCTGAAACCCAATAAAGGTTCCATTCATTGCTCATCATATAGGCCAGTTTCTTTGTTAAATGTTGACTATAAAATGTTTATGTCAATATATGCCGATAGGCTTAAAATCTTTTTACTATCACTAGTAGAAGATGATCAAACTGGTTTCATTATAAATAGAAATTCTTATAATAACATCAAAAGAACCTTATATTTAATAGAGTCAGTTAAACCTTTAAATAAAAACCTAACATTGATTAGCCTAGATATAAACTGTGCATTCAATTCAGTTAATTGGGATTACTTATTTATTTTATTACAAAGTTTAAATGTTTCAAATAATTTTATTAATTTAATAACCCAATTATATAAAGATTGCCAAGCATATTATTAAAATAGGAACAAATATTTCTCAAAATATTCCCATCATTAAGGGTACCAAACAAGGTTGTCCATTATCTCCCTTATTATTTACATTCATTTTGGAGCCCTGGGCCAACTTGATAAGAAACAATGTGGCAATTGAAGAATACAAGATAACCTCAAATGACTCCTCCAAAATACAAATGTTTGCTGATGATATTCTAATTACATTAGAAGGAAATAACAAATCCATCAGAGCATTATTCTCAGATATGGAGTATTTTCAAAAAAAAATTAGGGTTACTCTTTAATAATAACAAAACTCAAATACTAATAATTAGCCCTAAGAAATTTGATTTACAGGATAATTATAAAAAATACATAACACAATCAGAAGAAATATGTTATTTGGGTACTATGATTACTAAAAGTATTAAAAATATTGTTCAAGTAAACTATAATAAAAGTCTAAAGATAATAGAAAACCTTACTCAGAAATGGAATAAGATTCCATTCTCAATGGATGAGAAACTTTTAATAATTAAGATGATCCTTCTACCCCAAACTTTGTATATTATTCAATCAATCTCCTTACCCCCTCCTTCTTATATCATTAAAAAATTCAGTTCTATGATGCATACATTTCAAATCCAGAATAGCTTGGTCCACCCATATGAAAAATTGGAATAATGGAGGTATAGCCATCCCAAATTTAGAAATGTATGCAATCTCATCAATGGTTAAAACTATTTCTCTTCTTATAGATCCACAATATTCAGCCAAATAGAAAATAAATCTAGAAATTTTAGCTTGTAAAGCAATAAATAACAACACATCTCAGAAAATAGACCTGCTAAATAATACTTTCATATGGGTTTTAAAAGAATGCATTACATTAATAATACTCAGAATTTTAAATCAAATTATATAACTCTTTCATTGAGATCTTTCAGAAATGTAATATTTAAATTTAATAATTTTAAAGATTGGTTATTTCTGTTATTTCCAATAGCCTACACACATAGTGTTATATTTTCCTCTGATTACTCAAAAATGTGATCATTTAAAGATAAAAAAAATAATATTTTGGTTTCACATGATGTCAGATAATTACTTAAAATCTATTAACATACTTAAAATGAATATGAAGATGTCTCTCTTTCTTGGTTGGACTTACATGAAGCAAAGAAATATATTTTAAATAAGTTCAATACTACGTCTTTTACAACCAAGAATTCAATACCTAAGATTATTCAACATATGGTTTTATCTATACAGCATAAATCTCCTACCAAAAACATATGATCTCACATATATAAACTAATTAAACTTGACATGGAAGCTGTTTCAGATACCAATTGGAATTACTTTACTATAATTAATAATCATCCTCCTGCAGAAGATGATAAAATAAACATATTACAATCAGCTAGTTTTACCACCTCATCATTGAAATGGAAACTTTTTACTTGGAGATATTTACACAGATCTTTTATCGCCCCGTTCTCTCTTAGTAAATTTAACAAAAGTAATGTCAACTGTTGGAGATGTAATATAGAAGTAAATGCAGAATGGGCTCACATGGTATATGATTGTGTAATTTTAAATGAATTTTGGGAAAATGTTAATTCCTTTTTACAGGCTATCTTCACAGATAATTGTACTCTCACCAAGTCACTTGTTATTTTCAATACTCCTGTACCTAATTGTATAAGCAAAGTTAACCAGTCTTTAGACTGGACTATATTATCAGTTACCAGAAAAATAATTACAAGAAACTGGAAATCCAATACTACTCCCTTGATTCAAGAATTCAAATCTTTACTTCTGGAAGTCTGTAATATGGAATATTTAACTATCAAATCAAGATGTCCTTGGAATACTGTTAAATGCAATATATGGAAAAAAGTCTACAGTTTATTACAAAAGTAATAATTTAATAAATTTATAATTGTTGAGAATGTCTTTGCATATAGTTTTTTTTCTGTTTGTTGTATTACTATTTCATTATTTGAAAATTGTTAATTTCTAATGTACATATTTATTTTTTAATTTTAATTCTAATAAAACTGTTTTGAAAAAAAAGAGTATTGGGGAATTATCAGATGACCTATGTAGAAGATTATACAGAAATGAGAAATGTACTAACTACTTCTCTGAGAGACTAGCTGATGTATAGAATAGACTACCAAATTATATTAAAGGAAGCACTAGTTTAGATATCTTTAAAAACAACTTGGACACTTATTACAGGAATTACTGTTTTAGTATATTGCAGGCTAGATGGGCATTATTGCCTACACCTGAAATATTTGAATGTAACAAATCGAATACCTAGGTATTTAATGAAGAAGGGGTCTAGTCCACAGATCCACTCCACTTCTCCAATTAGGTGTGATGGCTACTAGAGGGATAGTGTCTCAAGTCACACCACTAGTCCCCAACAGCTGAGTGCAGAAAAGAAAAGTGCATACAATCTTATTCAGTGTGCAATTCACAAAACACAACCTAACACCATTAACATAATGTGAATATTCACTACTGCCATAGCTATGAGCTTCCAACAGCCGCAACCAGACTAAAACCATACAGTGGTCACTTACACAACTGAGTCTTCGGCCTAGCACCCCAGGCCCCTTTCTTGTTATATTTTATATAAATCATAGTGTCTTCCAGTGCCCTTTTGCCTTGGTGACTGCCTTTCAGACAAGTTATTTTCAAAGAAGAATGTATAAACACACACACACACACACACACACACACACACACACACACACACACACACACACACACACACACAATTTTGATGTTAGACCTTACTTTACAGGATTTTACTGAGGTAGCCAAGGAGGTTCATGATACTCAAGAGGCAATTTCTGGAAATTGCAGAATTTTTTGATTCTTCATAGTTTTCATCCATGTCAGGGTATTACTGCCATTACCCTAGCTATGGCTCAAAACAAAATGTATCAGTTACCATCCCAATCTTCATTTAGCCAAATATGAACTAGAAAATTTTTAGCTCATCGATAATGTGCATTATCAAGCTAACATGGTAGAGTTTGTGCATCTGTCTCCCGCACAGCAACTCTACCATATAGTCAACATCACTCATTTAATTTTTTCATTTAGTTTTTTTTTTTTTTTTTTTTTGTTAACAGGAATAAACGCCACCACCAGCTGTCAAAAATAATACCCTAATATTTCCTTCCTATCTTACTAGACATTCCATGTGTCCCTAGGCTATCCCAATGAGTTCCATAAGCCTAGTCCTGAAGTTTAGGACATAGTATATAACCGACTCCATATGTTGGTTATACTCACCTTCCTATTTCTCTCAATCTAAATCATGTGGTCTCTTCACTATGTGGCCATAAAAACCCTATTGATTCTTGGGCACTTTCCTGAATGCAAATAGGAGTTGTGATAGATATTTGACCTACCTCCTCTTAAACTGGTCTGAAACTGCCCTCAAGATAATCTTTCATTAAACCTCTCCAGCATTCCATTTGTCTGTAGATAGTGGAGAGTAGTCTTCAAATGGTTTTCCCACCAACACTTTTAAAAACAGGCCAGGATTTCTGAAATAGAGTTGGTACCATTGACTATAAACATTTGTCTAGCAAAGTCTACCATCTGGAAAGTTCTAGCAAACATTTCTATCTTCTCTGCTTCAGTGGAATACAGATACACCTCACCAAGATATCTAGTGGCATAATCCAACACTACAAGGAAATAATTATTAACTCTGGAGCTTGGGTACTAAAATGTTCCACAGTATCAATAGCTACCCTCTGAAACCATTCCTCAATAACAATAAAAAGCATGAAAGCAGCCTTGGTTTCATCTCAAGCCTTGAAGACCTTCTGACACTGGTCAAAGATCCTTTAGCACTCAATCACATACTTTGCAGTACAAGGCCAATACAATTCCACTTAAGCCATTTTAGTACATTTTATATCAATATGGCCTGGTAATGAAAAACCAGGGGCTATGAGCAGAAATACTTTGAGTTCCAGATGCTTTATCACAAGTGTCAGCCCCTGTAATTCTAGTTTGGTTTTGAGGTTCTCATGGGATGGAAAAGATTGCTCTTGTCTGCCTCCTGCACACCCACAATATCTTCTAGGCTGTCTGAAAGCTGCATTGCAGTTGTGCACAAAGCTATCTCCATTTTTTCCTTGGATGTATCGCCGTGCTGAATTGTCATCTGAATTACACCTTATCCTCCCACTCTCCACAGCACATCTGCAAAATGTTTTCTAACATCTTCATTTTGGATTTCCCTTACCACCCATCTCTTAACATCTTCCAGATTTGCCTTGTCTTGACCAGCATGTTGGCACCTCTGTTGGTATCTTTGTTCACCCTTTCTAATGTCTGCCATTCTACTTCTCAATTTCTGTCTCCCATTTAACCATCTCCTTAAGGCCTTATTCATGACTCCACTATACCTCACATCTAAATTTCATTTAATTTCTAGCATGCTCATCCTCTTCTTGCATCCTCTACTTTAAATTTTTCTTATCTACTGTATCTTATTTCCATCAAACACGTATCTATCACAAATCTTACACACATCCCTACACATCTAGAAAAATACAACACTAAATGAAGGACAATCATCCAAGCTAATCTAACCTTAGCTCTCAAAGCCCTAAATTCACTCATCAGCTTAATCAATGATTTCCTGTGGTTTATTCAGATTCTTATCTCACTTGAGCCTATGATGCTTTTTTTTGTATACTTCCAGTTCACACTCATACCTCCTTATGGCAGCCAGAACTTTTGAGTCTGGCTTCTTTAACTAAGAGACATAGCCGCTAATAACAGGAAGTATTAAAAATTTCAAGGAGTCATTAATAAATGACACTGAGACTGTTAGTATGGGATGTTCTGCAGTGTAGAACTTAATCTGTGTTTGCCACTTACTATTCATATTTTCATATTTATGTTCATATCTTCATAACTGAGAGAACTACATTTTATTGAGGTATATGGTGTGAAATAGCAACATGGAAGACAGAACAATTTACTGGAAATGCTGCATACTATACTGGAAGTTTTGCTAGTTGTTTGCTCCTAATTATGAAAATAAACAATGTTTCCATATGTACTTAATACTTATAGGTTCTTAGGTTCATATGACGATACTAGGCTATTGACCCAGAGACCCTTAAAAGCCTAGCAAAGAATTTCACCCATGTTCCCTCAAAGTCAGCACCTGTTTTCCCTGTCCAGCAGGGACAAAGGAAGGATCCCAGGGGGTATATTTTCTGTTTCTAATCCAGTCAACCAGGTACCTCTTAAAGAGGGCTAGTAAGGCACTCTGCTTGACATGGAGAGGAAATCTATTCCACAGATGGGGGAGTTGTTGGGACACAAATCTATCCTGCCAACAATTCTATTAATGTCACAGACAAGGTTGAGACCTTGTATGTGGGTTGCATGAGTGGAGTTTGACTTACAGATATGCAGCAACTCCATCAAGGCTGAGTCTGAGACGGCCTTGTATGCCAGATACAGGTCACCTCTGAGCAGTCTGTATGAGACGGAGAAGAAGGACAGGGCATTTAGCCTGTCTGTACAGGACAGGTGTTTAAGACCCTGGATTCTCCTGGTCAGGAAGCATTGTGGTCTCTCCATCTGCTGCATGTGCTTGGCAAGATATATGCCAACGGGGGTATTGCACTCGATGATGGGTTTGATAAGCGAGGAGTACAGGGATGTTATGACATCCTTGTTCCTGGATGAAATACCCTTACTTATGAAGTGGGCCATGTAGAAAGTCTTCTGTACAACGGAGGCAACATAGTGGTCAAAAGTCAGGTTGCTATCAACCTAGGTGCCTAAGTCCCTCACAACTGATTGCATGCTTAGTATGTTGTTATTAATTTGATAATTAGTGGAGACATCATTTTCCCCAAAGGGGATAATGATGCATTTTTTGGCATTCAATTTGAGGCCAGGCTTCTGAAACCAGCCATTAGTTTGGTTAATACCCTCCTGCAGGATGTTCGCTTCACTAGGGGAATTTATGACAGTGTCCAGCTTGGAGTCATCTGCAAACTTGGTCAGCCATAGACCACTGATTTTGGCTTGCACCTCAGAAAAGTATATCCCAAACAGTAGAGGCCTCAACACTGATCCTTGGGGTATGGCACTTGTAACAGGTCTACTACTAGCGTCCCCTATTTTGACTGAGTGGGATTTATCAGTGAGCCACATAGCTACCCATTTGGTAACATATGAGTTGATGTCTAGCTGGGAGAATTCATCTATTATGTCCAAGTGGGGAATAGTGTTGAAGGCTTTGGCTAGGTCAAGGTTAATGGTGTGCACTGTCTTGCCTTCATCCATAGCTTTGCTGACTGTTTCGAAGAAGACAACCAAGTTTAACAGGAATGATCTCACTTTGACAAAACCAAACTGTGTGGGATCAAGCATTTGGAGGTTGCCAGTGTCCTTGTTTATAAGGTCCATGATAATGCATTCCATGGCCTTGCAGATCAGACTAGTTAGGCTGATGGGCCTATAATTGCCTAGGTCAATGGACACTCCACCTTTGTGCAAAGGTATGACAGTGGCTGTCCTCCATTCTGTTGGGATGAAGCTGGTGCACAGACTTTGGTTGAATAGGGTGCCCAGTGGTGCTGAGAGTTCTTGCCTGAGTTCATGTAGGACACGGCCAGAGATGTTGTCAGGTCCCATGCAGGCTGTATTTGTTGCCTTTGAGAGAGCATTAATAACCTGCTCTCTGATGATGAGGGGAGGGGTCAGTTGCTGGGAATGTCCTGGTTTACTGATGGGAGGGCAAGGGATGAAGTTTTCACTGAACTTGCTTGCCAGGAGGTTGGTCATATCTATGGCATTTGTGTATGTGGTATTCTTTTTTTTTTACAAAATTTTTTTTTATTATTTTTTAAAATAAGATGTCTTAAGAAACATTGCATGAAATATAGATAAGTAACATATTTACAATTTTAAAACATTACCAACTTCAAACCATTATATAACTATTTACATTGGTGTCTATCAAATAACATTGAAATTCTATATTATGTAGAGTCAGAAACATAAGATGATATATCTTTGTTGATTTTTTCAAGTATTTCCAGTACTTTCATCCAAGAGTAATAGTATGAAGTAGGTCTATTACTTCTGTTCTTCACTGTTAATATTTCCATGTGACCAATTGTTGATGTTAACTTCTTAAATTCCTTGAACATAAGAGAAGCCTCATTTTTCCAATGTACAGTTATGATTTTACGTTATATTGCTAATAGTGACCATAGGATTTTAGAGTCTTTTTTGGTACACAGTCAGGAATAGGGGAATTGAATAAAATTATAGACTTTGTTAATTGAAGATTATCATTATAAACTGTCTGAAAAAAATAGTTAACAGACTTTCAGTACAAATTAAGACATATACATTCATAAAAAAACATGCTGCCAATCTGCTTTTATCTTGATTTGGCATCTCCAACATTGATCTTCACTAGCAAACATGTTGGCTAGCCTTTGTGGTGTATAGAAACTTCTGAGTAAATATCTCCAAGTGAATAATTGCCAGTAATTTGATAATGTAGATAATTTGGAAGATTTTAAAATATTTCTTTTTTTCTTCTTCAGTTGGAGGATGATTGTTTATTAAGGTAAAATAATCCCAGTATGACTTTTCATGATGATTTTTTTGTTTTTTTAACAATTTTATAAATATTAGATAAGTAACCTGTACCCTGATAAGGTTGATTTGTGATGACAATAAGGTATTCAATGAATTTTGGGGCCACATGTCTGACTGAAGGTTACATTTGTTCTACTTTATTTATAAGGAAATGTCTTAGATTTTGTAAAAGCAACCAGTGGTCTTTGTTTATGTTATATGTGCAAGTTATCTGTTCATTTGTTAATATTTTCCTTTCTCTATAAGTTGATGCCAAAAGCATAGTGATTATTTCTTGAGTATATTCATTTTAGAAATTTGGGATGTGTCAAGAATAGTAGGTGTAAAAGCTATAGGGAAAATAAGAAAAATCCAAGAATTAATATTTGGCATTTTGTTTATATATGTTTTGAGCACTGATAGTGTAGAGCCTATATAATTTGATGGTAATTTATTGTTATTATTCTTTTTCTCTAGTAAATAATCTTTTACCATCCATATACGGGGTGATGGTATATTTTTTTATTTTATTTTATTTTATTTTACATTTGTTGACTGGGCTAGTCTAGCTGGATATATGTCCATTTTCAGTAGAGGCCCGGGGAGAAAAGCTCCAAGTATTAATACATAGTTTAATAAAAAGTAAACATAAAAGTAATTACAGCTAAAATAGTAAGAAGGAAGTCAAGTAAAAAAAAGTTTTTTTTTTTTTTGGAGGAAATTGGGAGATTAGTAACACAATAGTCTTACACATACGTGAGATATAAGATCCCACATATTATGTCATGGGCAAAGCATAGTACTTTTTAGTCAATTAATGTTAGTATTCCTTTAATATTATCTGAAGTGCTTCTTCCTTTAATAAAACCTGTTTGATCTTTATGAATTAAGAAAGGAAGAAAGTGTTTGATCCTATCTGCTTATATAGCCATAAACATCTTATAGTCTACATTGAGTAATGATATCAGCCTATATGAAGAGCACTGTTTCTCATCTTTATCTTGTTTGATAATTGGGGATATCAATGAATATTTCCAAGAGGGTGGGATGTTTAAGTCTTTTTTTGACTATAGCATATACTTTTAAGAGTAAGGATGTGGCTTGACTGGGTATTAATTTATACATTTCTGGTAACATATTATCTGTATCAGGTGCTTTATTTGTCTTGAGCTTTTTAATTTGTGATTTTAATTCTGTCATAATAATTGGCTTGTTTATAATGTCTATTTGTTCTTGTGTTAATTTAATATGAATATTATTTTCTAAGTAGTTTTTTATATCTTTGGTGGTTATATCTTGGTGTTTAAGGAATTATCAAAGTTATATTGAAGTCTGAATGCTTCTAAAATATCATTTAGATCTGTAACTCTTTTGTTGGTATTAGGAATAAATATTTCTTTTATTTGTTTAGATTTGATTATTTTTTTTGTTCTGTTAGTTAAGTGTCTCAGGTGTGCTGAATTGGTAGAATATGAGTTTATTTTTATCTTTTCTAAGTTAATCATAATCTTATGATGTAACAATTCTACATACTTATTATTGGTTTGTGTAAGTTCTTGAACTAGGACAGTATTACCCTTTTGTATTTCCAGTTTCAATTTATCTGCTTTGTTTTGTAAGTTTAGCATATCTTTATTCCATGACTTCCTTTTATTTATGTACCAAGACAGTATTTTTCCATACGTAACTACTTTTAGTGAATCCCAAACATATATTTCTGAAATATCCTCTGTGTTATTTATTTCTAGAAAGTTTTTGATTGTTTTTTCATAAAATTGTTTACATTTTGTCAATTTTGTGATATAGGAGGGTATCCTAGTGATGGGATTTGAAAGAATAGGTGTAAGCTCTATCTCAAAGGTTATGGCATTATGATCGGATAAAGGACAATTTATAATTTAAACTTTGTCAATTTTTGTTATTAGATCATTGGCAACATATATTCTATCTATTCTAGAGTTAGTTCTATATCTATGAGAATAAAATGAAAAGCTTAGGAGTCTGGTTCTGCAAATTCATTTATATCTTTTAAATATACTGTGTCTATAAATTTTAAAAGCACCTTGAAGATAGGCTGATTTTTTCTTTTCGTTTTGGAATCTGTATCTTTTTCATTTATTATACAGTTTAAGTCTCCTGCCAATATCAGGCTACCCTTAGTCAGATGAATTATATCTTCAAAGTGCTGTTTAACTGTTCGTAATCCTAGTCCTGGAATCGAATATAGGTTTACTAAAGTATAGATTCTCATATTTAGCTCTATTGAAGCTAGACAAAACATGCCTGATGTATCTTGATGAGTAGTAATTATTTAGGCGTTATAGTTGTGTTGCAAAGTAGTATATCTACTCCTCTTTTATTTGTTTTATATTGAAAACTTATTAGTATTGTGTAATTACTGATATTTAAGTTGTTTATATCTCTGTCTAATAAGTGTATCTCTTGTAAGAAGACTATTTGTGGTTTATGTAAGTTTATGTATTTGAAAAGGCTTCTCCTTTTATTACTATTATTCAGGTCATTAACATTTATGAATAAACATTTCATTTTCTAGTTTTGAGTTTGTTTTATATGTGATTTTGTGTAAATAATGTTTGTTCTTAGTTCTATTTTGGATAAAGAATTTAAAAAAGTTTTCACTGTATAGTTTTTGTATGTTTCTGACTGACACCAAAGTGATAATTAAAAACAAAATAACTTCTGAACTTGTAATTCTTAACCTTAAAAACCATTCCCTATCACAATGAAGTAATATACCTCTTTGTTTGGTTAGTGAAGCTAACCAAACAAACTTTCCACCCTCGCAAATAATATTTGGATCAGTTTCTCATATCCTCTTAGTTTTAAATAAAGATAGTTAAATAATATATGAAAATAATATAATCAGCTAAAATATATAAGTATATTCTTTTCTCATTATATTATTGTAATTTGGTAATACTCATTTCTAATCAGGATTCAAAAAAGGTAAAAAACATTTAGACTAAGGTAGTGTCATTTCAAAATAGTTTAGGTATTAATTGACAGTGTAATAAGAAACAGTTATTCTTGTTTATCTATATATTCTATATATTTTATATATACCAGTTATTGGGTAATAAACTTTCAGGAGAATAATGTAAAACATTTAAAAACAGGAAGCACCAATCTTCTGTATCCATAATGTAGTAATATAAGTCATATAAGAAAACCAGGCTTACTATTTACATTCAAAAAACATTTTTAATCCAGTGTAATAGTTTAAATTATTGTAACAAATCATATAAATACTTTTGATTCATATTTTTATAGGTAGAGTTAAGATTCTTTAGAAGATATTGTATAACTTATTGAACAAACATTTTCTCATGTTCAACAATATTATTAACAAAAAATATACAGAATTATACACTCTGTGAAAATTGTCAGATAAATTGATTAAAACTACTGCAATGACAATAGGGTTATAACATTATAAGTGCAATTTATTATCCTATCTGATTAATGCAGGAGAATGGGAACCTGACTACAAAATCAATTAAGCAAGGTTTAAGTAATGTCCCAAAACTGGAGGAAGAGGAATGATGGCATGGGTATGAGTTATTCAGCTTTATGTAAGAATTAGTGAGGCTGAGATGGAATGAGCCTGGGACAATACCCTGCAATGTCCCCATTGCACTTTCATCTCTTGGATTTAACCACATCACCATTAGGGAAGGAGAGTATGTTTAACGTACAAAGAAATCCTCGACAAATGTAAAGACAGCCAAACCCCAAGATGTCCCTAGGATCCACAACAGGATCCAACAATACCATGTTAAGTCAGTCCAGGGGGGTAGAAGAATAGCTGGCAAACATGGTGTGGACATGGGGTACTGGGTTTCAGCTCGAACATCTTAATCTATGAAGCAGGACAGGTTCACTGCTACTTGGTGAACAAAGGGCAGTTGTTTTACTTGGTTCATTGCTATTTAAAGTTTTGCATCAGAAAACTTCCCTTCTCAAACTGTAAAACTCCCACTGTGATCCATTGCTTACAATATAACACATCAAACACATCCATATTCAATTTTATATATAATTAAATTTAAATGTTAATGTACAGATCACTTTTTTTTGTCTCTTAGATATAAACTATTAAAATCATTACTAGCAAACCTTATGGAGCAAACCTCTTATTTCAAATAGGTCTTTGTTTAAGGCACATCTACTTAAAGAAGTCTACTTCAACTGTATTATTCTGGGTCTTAATACCTAAGTTATGGGCAGGTACATAAGGCACCATTTCTGGTTAAATCACTTTAGCATCTCGTCTTTCATATACTTTGATATGTTGGCTCTTTTTATATTTCTCATTAAATCTTCTTATTTCAGTTAAGTGCATTTAAGTGTGTACTGAAGAAACTGCCCTTTTCTGTTTTAGGGGAAGGGTAAGAGTTTCTTGTGGAAGTGGGGTGTTAGCTTTCTTTACAACTCTTTGCACAATTAATTTCTGGGGCTTAGACTTACTAATTTGTTTTAATAAAACATATCACTGTATTGTAGTGTATATATTTAAGCATTTGTGGTTTTATGTGTGTGTGCATCTGTGTAGATATGTGAAAAGTGATTCAATATACAGAAGGAGGAATGTCTTGTGGAGGTGTACGTATAATGGTCATATAACTTTAAAGAGAAACGAGCATGTTTCCTGGTTGAGCGTCACTTTTTCATGACATTGCAATTAGATAGAGCTAGGGGATGCCACACATATGCAAAAGCATCAACAAGATAAGGAACTTGTGTTTTCAATACTAATCATGACTGTAAGGCTGTCTTGACAACCAAGCGGGAAAAGGTATGTGTTCTTTTTTTTTTTTTTTTTTTAACAAGATCATCTACTGTTTATGCGACTGCTTTATGCAGTTCGCATTTAAAATTACCTTTTAAGCATTTTATGGTATATTTTAACGTAGGGCAAAACACAACAGCATATCTTAACAACAGTGGAACTGTCACTCAACATCGGATGTCCAGAACAACAGCACATTCGGCTTAAAGCCCAAAAGACTACACATAGTAAATTCTGCATGACATTACATCAACATGGCCAAATGAACTATAATAAAACAGTGTCATGACTATTTAAACCAGCTTCATGATAATTCCAGGCTGAAACACCTCACATCAAACATGACATATTCCCGCCCAGCTCTGCTATCTGTTTACCCAAACAGGAACACTTTTAACTCATAAAAAGATATGTAGTCAGAGATATAACTGACAACAAAGTTTACAACAACTCTTACTATATCTACCAAGGAATATAACCATGAACTTAGACTTTATGTATATGAAAAAAAAGAAAAACAAAATAAAAAAGTACTGTTGATTATTTATGATCTAAGTATAAAGCATGAGAACATTGTTATGTGTTGATTAGTCTGTTTGAGGAAATGAATATAATAAATGGAAAATAATGAAAAATGCAGTAATGTTTATATCATGCTTAATATATTGGAGTGATTGAGTTAAGTATATTTGAATTTATATTAACTTTAACATTTTAAGTATAATTGTAAATAGTACTTGTTTCAGACTGGCTTGAAGACAGAAAAATGTTTCTTTTGTTGTTTGTATTATTATTTAAACTTTTACATAATATAAAACATGTAAGATTATTCGTCCTTTAGTTTTTTTTTTTCTTTTGTTCAACAGTCTTCCAGTTATTTACTTCAGCATTTCTCTTTAGAATACTAATTGCCCAGTCCATAGATTCTTCTTGTGTTAGAATGTTATTGTTGGTAAGGTATTTTATTGCTGAGTCTACTGTTTCAAAGACTTTTATTCCATTTGGTAGGAAAATTCTCAGTCTTGCTGGAAATAAGAGATGGTTTTTAATTGCTTCTACTTCAAGGCTTTTATTATTGGTAGAAATTCTTTTCTTTTGGAAACCACCTTTATAGAGTAATCATTATCAAATCTAATTAATGTATCATTGTATTTGATGGGAGAGTTTGCCCAGGCATTTCTTAATATAAGATCTTTAGCTTGTGTAGAAAAAAGTCTCACAATTATGGATCTCGGCTTGTTCTTGATTGGAGAAGAAGTATTTCCAGGAGCTGCTAGTGATCTATGCACACGTTCTATACCATATGAAAGAGCTTCAGGTAATTTCACTACATTTGGTATCCAGGTGGTAAGAAAGTTTATCATATTGTCCCCTTCAAATTTTTCTGGTAGACCATATATTCGAATATTATTTCTTCTTGTTCGATTTTCTATATCATCAAGTTTTTCTAGCAAATATGTGTTCTTTTGTAGTAAGACTTCAGTTTGTTGTTCTTCTACTTGGACTCTAGTGTCAATGTCATTTAGTGACTGTTCAGTAAATGATATTTGTCCTTTCTGCTGAGTAAACATTTCCTGAAGCTGTTTTAGTTGTTGTGAGCACATTTCCTTAAAAGTATCTATTTTATTGCCCATCTGGTCAATTTTAATTGTGAGTTCCTGTATATTTGTTATAAGAGATTGTAGATCCTTTCTGAGAAAAGAGTCTTGGGCTGAATTCTTAAGATGACTCATGTTGTACAGCTGATATTGGTGTTGATTTTCCAGTAATTAATTTGACAGGAATTGTTCAAATTCTGACACTGAAAGTTTTCCTGTTGATGCTCAAAGTTGTTAAAAATAAGTTAGTAGTAGTAGATATTTCTTCAGATTAAATATTATTTTGTAAAATTCCTGTCAGGAATAGCATTGAGGTAAGAGAGCTGAAATGAAGTGCAGCTATCAGTTCAGCATCTTAGCCACAACCCCGTGTATGTGGTATTCTTGACCACCAATTCAGAGCAGATTTGGGAGTTAACTTTGAAATTTTGCACATATGTGAAGAAGGCCTTGTGATTGTCCTTAGTGAATGTGGCCAATTTGGACTCAAAGTTAGCCTTACAGGATTTCACCAGTGACCTTATTTGCTTGTTCAGACAAAGAAGAGATTGCTTCCAACTTGGCACCTGCTCCTTCTTGGTCCTGGACAGCAATTTTTTCCTTTTATTATGGAGTCTGTTTATTGCTGCTGTCCACCAGACAGGTTTACTCTTCCTTGAGGAAGATGATTTGGTCCTGTCAGATATTGCTGAGTCCATGCAGCTATATAGGTGCTCATATAGTTTTTTGGTCTAGGCTTGGACATTTGTGCTTGATTCAACTGAAGGGATGGTGGCTGTGAAGCTGCTTATACCTGCCCTTAGGAGGTTGTAGTCAGCTTTGGAATTTTTTTTTTGTTCTATCCTGGCAAAGGGGGGGGGGGGTCAGGGGAGATGGTGACTTCGAAAGTGATTGCTTTATGGTTGGATCTTGCCAAAGAGGATGACACTGTAGGGGTGCTACAGTGGCTACTAATGTTGGTTAGCACCATGTCTAGGATATTTACACCTCTTGTGGGGGTATTGACCAGCTGGTCCAATGCATTACAAATAAAAAAGTTGAGGTATCTCTGAGCATTCATGTTTGAGCTAGAATAGATTTTCCACTCTATGGTTGGGTAGTTAAAGTCACCCAGGATCAGGGTAGAGGGGTGAATCTTGATGGATTCAAGTAAGTCCAGATCAGTGGAGTTGGTCTCCTGAGTCATGGTTGGGGATCTGTAGCTAACTATGATTTGAATAGGTGCTTTGTCAATAGTAATCTGCACCTGGAGTGTCTTCTTTGCGTCATATTGTTTGATCAGTTTGGAGGTGTGTATGTCTTTGATAAATATTGAAACTCCACCTCCTTTGGCTTTGTAGCCCTCTGTTTGCTGAAGGTATGGTAGGACAAGTAACCTGGTAAGGCTGGGGTGCTCTCCACCGCTTTGAACCAGGTTTCAGTGACTGCACAAATGTCAGCATCTTCCAGGGTGAGCAATGCTTGCAATGAGTGAAGTTTCATGTTAAAACTCCTAACATTTAGCAGCACGACCTTTAAATTTTGTTTTTTTTCATATTGGTAATTTTGTCCTCATGTCTTTGCTAAAAAAAGCACTATGGGGGAGGCAAGAGCCTTTGCCAGAAGCCTGATGCCCAGGGGAGACAGATGAAGGTCATCTCTGGCAAAACATTATGGTCTGTCAGTCATGTCCTCCCAGGCTGTCAGGTACTTGATCCCCTTGGAATGACACCAGAAACTAAGCTAATTGTTAAAGTTGATCATTTTCTGTTTGTACTGAGGCATCATTCTGGGTGATGGTAGATTGCTGCTTAAGGCTGGAGACATACTTGCCTGGGACACATATTCAGCCAGCTCAATTATCTCTTTCTATCTTCATATAATACAGAGTGGTACATCTCAAGTCATTCACACCAACATGGACTATAACAAAGATAGAACAGTACCTGTTGTTGCAAGACTTGAGTGCGTGAGTGATATGGTGGATTGTAGCACCTGACAAGCAACTTACCGTGACTTTACCCTTGTCTAGCCTTGTGAGGCACACATCTGTATGTCTCATGATAGAGTCTACTATGACTAGTATGTTGGGTTTGTGGTTAGGCCTTAGAGGCTGTGAGACACCGGTACGTGTACTATGTGTGGTGCTTGGTGTGGTGGGTTATGAAGTGTGTGTGTGTGTGTGTGTGTGTGTGTGTGTGTGTGTGTGTGTGTGTGTGTGTGTGTGTGTGTGTGTGTGTGTGTGTGTGTGTGTGTGTGTGTGCGTGTGTGTGTGTGTGTGTGCTTTTGCCTCAGAGGTCTCCTTTGTTTAGGTATGCTTTTGTTGAAAACCTCCACATATGTGGGAATGTACTGTACAGGTGTGGGCGGCATTAGAGGTGTGGTGCTTGTGGTGTTTGTACAGACAACCTTCTCAGTGCCAGATATACTGGCTTGTGATTGAGAAAGCAAGGATTCTAGGCTCTTAATGTAATTGCATCTCTCACATATTGTGTTCCTAGGTGGTAGAAGAAGAGGGTTGTCCATGTACATGAAGCAGTTGCTACACTGTCTCAGGATGCCCATATCAACAAGACTAGCAGGAAAATCCACAAGAAATTGTCCGTCCATGGTTGCCAGAATCTGTGGAAGAGAGGTAAAGGATGGTAGAGTGGGTACTATCAGAATAGAGTACCTATAGGTGGTAGTAGGGCTGGATAAAATCACAGTAGTTGCAAGGGAGGGTGTCAGTTACACAAGAGTCCTGGTAATGGAAATAATGCAACTAAGATACTTCACAATGGATTAAAACAGTGCAGCGGCAGTGCACAACAAGCAAACAAGCACAACACCCTGAAAACACAAGGTACAGATACCAGAAAAGATGGAAGAATCTAGAAGCTCAAATTACTATCCAGTCCTGCTAGCCCCTGCTCTTTCAACCAATCACTCATGCTAGGGAAGGTCAGGCAACCCTGTTACTCTCACTAACAGTGAAGACAAGACACTACCAGCAGAAGATGGCTGCCAGAAACACAGGATACTCAACAAGTGAAACAGCCAGGCCTGGATAACAACAGGCCTCTATACAGACTATGCTACCTGACTAAAACAGAGGAACCTTACAAAATAAATGCACATAAAGCACAGTTAGAGCACTCACAAACAGAAAATGCAACTCTCAGTATGAAAGAGCACTCACAGTATGAAAAAGCACTTCAAAAACAAATGACTTACAAACTGTTGCATGACATTAGGTGAAACATTAGATGTTGTTGAAGCAAAGTGTCTTTGATATTTGAACTGTAAGTTGCACAACATGAGAGATATCAAGTATTATTTGAATGCAAAATATAACATTAAATATATAGTTTCATATTTTTGTAAATATCTTAATAAACATCTACTTACAGAGGAATTTATTGTTGTCGTGAAAGTTTATGTCTGGAAAACAAAATCATTCTAACAATATATGGCTAGGTTCTATAGTTTGCAAGATATGAAAATTTGTTTGTGAAAGTTCAGAAAAAATATATAATTCGGGGGGGGTTTACACTATAATATATATTACATTATTTATGGAAAAGACTTTGAATGCAGAGTCTATTATCAATAGAAAGAACACTGATAATGTTGCTATTTGTACAGTTTTAATAGCTTTTATTGTTCACAAAATATTTACATTTGTTTTTCTTGTGCTTTTTAAGTTTATTTTTCAGAAAATGCTCTGGAATGCAAGATGTGTGTAAACTGCTAGAGGTGTGACATTCCATACCTCATAAGTATTAATTAGTTAATCTTAATCTCCTCTTTGCTTTGGCTTACTCTGATCTATACGTATCTTTCATATACCTCCAAAACGGTAAACCCTATCTCCCAGTCTCCCACTTTTCGCTTCCCTATTAGTTGGTGGTAACATACCACAATCACTGTTCCAAAGTCTCTAAAAACACCTGATAATTCAGGTAACATTCCTTCTATATCATGTAATAGCAACATGCAGGCATCCACAAAGTGACTAATACGTCTCCTTTTCTCATTAATTGCTAAAATGTTTACTTCCTCTCTGCACTAACTTTTGAATCACTGGGATGAAAATAACTGAAGAAAGGGGGAACTCTTTTATTTTTTTACTAAATAATTTTTTATTGATTTTCATAAACAAAAACATATACAGTATGTATATCAAAGAAATATTTACATAATCAAAGTTTAAAGTGGAGAAACAATTCCAAAAATAAATATTACAAAACCAACTATTGAAAGGGGGAACTCTTGATGCATGCCCCTGCTTAATTGCACCTCCTTTGATAGCTCTGCCCCCATTGGCTACTATTTATTTTATTTTATTTATTTTAAATTTGTTTACTGGGAAAGTCTGACTGCCCCCCCCCCCCCCCACCTCCCAAATTAATGTTTCCATCATCCTTTTCATTTACTCAGTGAATTACTGTCTCCAATTTCCATGTAGCTTATTTCATCATGATAACCTGGCCCATCTTCCTCCCTCCCCTTCCTAGGTTTCCCCTTCTACTCCCAGTGATTAGGGCTTACCGGCCCTTTGGTACAGAGCACAGACCCACTGATGAGTTGTCTCCAGACAGAAGAGATATAAAAGCTTTAGCAGTCATCTCCTTATGATGGAAACAGCTTTTTCCTCCTTTACTTGGACCAGTCTCCTAACCCTGCCCTCCCCATGCCTTACCTCTATGGAATACATTCAAAGCATGGAAGGTTCAAAAGCACAGAGCACAAAAAGTCCAACCTCTCAACCTTGAAAAAAAGAAAAAAAATACAAAATACTTTTTGCAGGCTCCTGCACTAGGGTTGCCACCTTTTCAAATGGCCAAAGTGGGACATTTTTGGTACAAACATCAGATTTTACAGGCCGACACATACCCACGGTCAGTACAAAGGTTAGAACTTAACTTTTTTGCCTAAATAAAAGTTTATTCTTGTCACATTTTAGTTGCTTATTCTGTTTCTTATAATATTTAGGTATTTTAGATACAGAATAACTGTTTTATGCAACTATTACATAAAATATAGGAAATAATTTTGTCCTAAAATCTCAGGACATTTGCCATTTTTACAATTTTTTGTCAGGACACAACTGCCCAAAGAGGGACTGTCCCTCACAAAGTGGGACAGGTGGTAACCCTATCCTGCACCCACATTCCTCCTGCAAATTGTATATACCAACTTCAAGAATGCACAGTCTTTGGGAAAGGGCAAAATCTCAATCCTCAAATAATGAAACCCAAAAAAAATCTGGATCAGTGTTCCAAACAGTTGACCAATGGGCATCCAACATATTTTCCATTGATGACATGAATGACTGAGCACTATACCTACATTCACTGCCCATGAGATTCTTTAACTACCTGTTTAAAATGTAACAACTTGCTGTCCTCCTCTCCAACCAACATGTACATCCAGCAGGTACACCACTCAAAATCCTTATTCCAGGCAACAAAAAACTCTTTATAAGAGCCTTATTTCTCTGAATCCGTAATGTTAGAACCCTTCTTTTATACATCATAAGTCAGGTGTCATTAATTAATTGAGCTTACTGACTTATATAACCATACAGGTATACCGACAACACCATTTTCTTAAAGCAGCCATCATTTAGACAACATTTAAAAATGACACACAACTCTGGGTTACACTGAACCCCATCCTCAGGAAGAAACCCTCAGTTTCATGTCCAACAGATTTACTGCTAACTCTAGGAAGGCAATCTGTTTTATGATTAGTTGACACTGGTCTGAATTTCACTGTAAACCTGAAAGGTTGATGGGAGAATGGCCATTCACAAAGTTTTATATTGGCATTATCTGCTTGACCATCACAGTGGGATATGATTAATGATAAGTGCAAATTCTCTCAAAAAAGGTAATATTGCGGTAAGAATTATGTCTACTTAAGTGGCAAGCATTCCCTCTTCATGTTGGAATACTTAAATGTGGCTCAATTTCCTTAACACAAAGCATATGGGATGCTATTCTATCTGATAAGTGACAACACCAGTCCAAAGCCTTACTTATGAGACGTCCCTGCAAAGTGCAAAAGGCCTACTGAAATCTGGAAAAGATAAGACAGGCTCTAAATAGAGTATTCTCTTTAGCTCATTAAAAACATTATCTGTTTGTAATGTGCAAGTAACCTTAAGGCACATTTTCCCCTTCATTATATCTGTAGAGGATAAGCTTTTGAAAAAAAGTTGGGTATGACATTATACAGTGCTTGCTCAATCCCAAAAATGTCCTTACTTTATTTATAGTTTAAGGAATGTACCAGTTTTTAATAGCTACATTTTTTTCACCTTCTAGGACTTAAAAATTGCCTAGCAACAGCACGTCCCAAATATTTCATCTCTATCCCACCTAATTTGCTCTTTGAGGTAATGACAGTTAACCCATCTTACGTCAAAGAGTACATTCTGGACTTTAGCTAAATGACAGTCCCAGTCTTCCGAATGTATTATCACATCATCTTGGTATCAACAGCATACTGGCCATGCAAGTCTTTTGAGATTGTACAAAAGTCTCTGAAAGTTTGCCAGTCCCAAAGAATAGACAATATACTAAAATAAGCTCTGAGGTGATGAAATAGCTGTTTTTTTTTTATTGTTTCAGTGCTAGAGGGATACACCTGTATCACTTTGTTAGCTCTACAACAGTCATGAAGGAAAAGGGTCAACAGACCAGCTCACTTAACCCAGTAATCAAACAGCAATAAGTAAATAAATCCTAGTTGTTAGGTAGCTGTCAAATTTTGAAACCCTGCTCAGCTTCCTATAATTATTATGGAGCCTGATTTTTCTATTAGGCTTTGAGTTTAACACAATGTTATCGATCCATTCTCTTTTTGGGCTTTTAGTCATCTTATCTTAAGCCATCTTCTGTAACAGATCTTGCAGAGCTTTTCCCAGCAAATCTGCTATTTTGCACAGCTTTAACCTAACATTTTCCCACAGATCAGTCTCAAGATAGAACTGGTTCAGGTCTGTCCTGTCAGATAGCTCTTGAGAATATTTTTTTATTTCTTAAAATAAACGTTATTGTGTCTTACATATATATATATATATATATATATATATATATATATATATATATATATATGTATATGTGTATGTGTGTGTGTGTGTGTGTGTGTGTGTATATATATATATATATATATATATATATATATATATATATATATATATATATATATATATATATATATATGGTTTAGATAGTGCATTGCATACTTGAACTGCAGGAATACAGACAAATGTTCTTTCTTTTCCAAACCTGTCAGTTTCTGCCACTAAGTTAATTACCAAGAGTTTCTTTCCATACATTTAAGACATGTACATGGTATTTCTGTTATGGTTTTCTCTTAGTGGTCTATTCAACCCTGTGGGTTACATTATTTTAATTTTTCTACTCCTTCACATGAACACTGCCACTTACACAAAAAATTGTCTCCTGAGGATGTTGTCATGAGTTTATGAATCATGACAATGCTGAGAATTTCTTTGCTGCTTGTCCTGAATGCTAGTACAGTATACAAACTATAACAGTAGCTACAAAAAAAATTGCTTCCCAAACGTCCTATGGTAGTGGACATCCTGTTTGAATAAACAGCCATGGATGCTTTTTTCCCATTATTAAATTTCAAAAATGCATTTTCAGTATATTTTGCTTATTCTGGCTATGCCTGAGGCATTGCTATTACACACTCCTCATTTAATGGCCTGAGATCTTTCCATGAGTTCCCTTTCAATGGTCATGACTACTATATTCTGATCCTGTAAGTTGAAAGAGCATTCTGTAATGCTTTTAAATGGGGCAGTCTCTTCTTCCCAAGTTCATACAGGAATAACCACCCAACACCGAGTGTCTGTTATAGTGAAAAAGACTAAACTTGGTCAAAGCTTGAGGAACTTCTCTAATGGCAAACAGGATATAGGATAGTAACTCATCCCGTTATTTTATTTATTTATTTATTTTTTTTTTTATTATCATGTTTCTCACTTATTTTTCTCAGCATAGATTTCAAGGTTCAGATAAATGGTCCACTAACCCATTTGTTTGGAGATGGTATGCTGACGATTTTAATTGTTTGATTTAAAGAATTTACACAGTCAGTGCATTATTTCTAGCATAGATGGAGTCCCCTCGTTGAGATTTCCTTAGATATCCCTACTCTGAAAATAATAAAGCTAACTGCCTACCTATAGATTTAGCATTTTCCTTAAGTAGGGGAATAACTTTAGGATACTCAGTATCTGTTAGTATATATTACCCTCACCCACAGCTCTCAATCTCTTAGCACAAAAAATCTGGACATAGCCAAAAAAACAGGGGCAAAGTCTTAAAAATAAGGACACATTTTACATACTGCTCTTATAAACTTAGAATGTTGCTAAAATAAAAGATCTTGTATTACCATGCATTTTTCTGAAGGATATGAAGTCTGAAACTCAAATGACTGTCATTATTTAGTGAATTCTGTCTTCATGATGTGCCACAAAAATGCAACAAATCATCAATTTTATGAGGAAAAGACCAAAATTATGAGGCAAAAATCTGGACATTCTGTGAAAAACTGTGCAGTTGAGAGGTATCCCCTCACCTTTTTCTTTCCTTCTTTTGGTGGCTCTTTCTCTATAACAGTGTGCGTGGGCAGCACTGTTTCACTTTCTTTCCCGTTCTATGTTGATGTCCCTCTGCAGATGACATTTAGCAAGTATATCTGTTTTCAGTCCTACTTTTTTTCCTTACTTACAGATACTTGTTGCATACAGTCTTCCTTTAATTGAGCTTTCTCTTTTCCACCGAGAAAAAAAAGTTGTTTCTTTCTCTTTTTACTACACAATTGAAGTCTAATTCTGCATTTTGAAAGATTACTGTTCTAGTTTGACAGAAAGATCAGATGCCTGCTCAGACTGTGCATTTTCAGGCATCATAATTCATTTATTTCTACTGCACTATTTCAGTAAAGGATTCCTTCTTTTCAGTTCCTCAAAGCAGCTCTACTGCCTGCATTATAATAGTTTCAGAATAAGGCATTCCAGCTTGAAACTTCCTTCCTCCTAATGCCAGTGTTTCTGTGGGCTGGTCAATAATGAGACATAAATCTGTATATATTTTTTATTTATATGTATAAGAAACATATAGTGACCAATTCAGAAAGGTTACCATGTCACCATGCCTGATTCAGAAAGTCGTACCATGGGATTGCAACATGAAGACATGCAGCACCTCAGTGAACTGTCTCTGCAGCCATGCTAAATACATTCTGGCAGAGGCATATGTTAATTAGCTATGAATTTTCCCTCCAAACTGAATGCTGTAAGGAATTTATGCATCCCAGCAATACACTTGGACATGTTAACATGGCCACTGCTGGCCGCTTGTGTTAATAAACATGGCCAAAAGCTCATGTTCATCCAACACAGTAGACATAAGTGCCAGGGAGTTTAGCAGTCAGGTAGTTTGGGAGGTATGCCCATATATATGTGAGGGGATGCACATGTGAGTGTATGTGTGAGTGCATGTATCTGCCTGGGAGGTCACAGTAGGAGGTTAGGGAGGGAATAGGATAAGGTAGGTTTGTCTGTGTGTGTGTGTGTGTGTGTGTGTGTGTGTGTGTGTGTGTGTGTGTGTGTGTGTGTGTGCGCGTGTGTGTGTGTGTGTGTGTGTGTGTGTGTGTGTGTGTGTGTGTGTGTGTGTGTGTGTGTGTGTGTGTGGTTTGAGAGGCTGTCACACCTCCATACCATGGTCTTGTAGAAAAACAGGCAAAACCTGGATTGGGGACACTAGGGATAGCTTGTCATTATTTACCTTAACTCACTTACAAAAGACAAGCAGGGGATAGACAAGAAACCAAGTAAAGTCTGTCATCTTATGCCTTAATGGCACTTAACAAAGATAAGTTTGAGGGAAATGACTGGAAAGCAAGGATAATTCTGTTACCTCATGCCTTAACAGCACTTAACAAAAACAAGAAAAGGGGCAGAACCACAAGACACACTTGGATAACTCTGTCATTCTGTGCCTTAATGACATTCAACAAGGATGAGGATAGGAGGGAACCACAAGACATATAGGGATAACTCTGTCATTTTGTGCCTTAATGACATTTAACAAGGATGAGGATAGGAGAGATGCACATGACACACATGGATAGCTCTGTCATTTTGTGCCTTAATGGCATTTATCAAAGACAAGATGGCTGAACCACTTGCCATCAGGGATTATATTTAACATTGTGCCTTAACAGCACTTAGGGTCCTTCGATTCATGAGAACCACTAAACACCAGGGACAACTCTGTCATCTCATGCCTTCAAAGATAAGGAACAGAGGGAACTACTAGACACCAGGAATTATACTTGAGATCATGCCTCAATGGCACTTAGAGTTGGGAGGAAACACTATCCACCAGGTATAACACATTAACAACGTGGCTTAAGGTCACTTATAAAGGAAAAAAAGAAAGACAATGTGTGTCAGGATCAAGGTTAACATGGGGCTAAAACTGAAAATTAAAAAATAATAAAATAAATTAGAAAGCTGGGGGTGGAAAGGTTTTCAAACACTGCACACCCAGCACAGAAAACAGCAACACTGACCTACTGTACTAACTGACAAATTGTGCAGCAAGGGCTCTTTTGACACACAGCGAGAATCTCAGCTGTTATTCAGTGCCTGCAACATTTCATGAGTTATGAGGGAAAGGGACAGGACTCAATTAAGCACATCTCTCAAACTTGTAGACCAAGAAATCTAGAAAAAGCCAAAATTAATTATGAGACAAAGATGCAAAATCACAGAAAGTCACAAGAATAGCAACCTTTTCATTAACATGCACATACTCATGGTTTTGAAGACTGAAACCCTAATGTCTGCCATTAGTGTAATCATCAATGAATTATGAGGGCAGTGGAAATGTAAGAAGAGACACTGGTGATGTTCTGTCCACTCGGGAACAAGTAAAGGTTATGTGTTATGTGTATGGCCAAGTGTTTCCCTGTGTGCATGTGTGTGGAAGTGTGAATGGGGGTACCTGTGTCAATGAAATTAATGGGCTGACAGTGTTAACTACAAAAGCACTTGTATTTAACAGTGGTTTAGACTCATAGGTTCATAGGTGCATAGGTAGGTACTAGGCTATTGGCTCTAGGGCCTATATAACCTAGCCAAAAAGGTACCCTGGCTTTCGCCACCCAAGAAAATTATTTTCCTGTGCCCCTGTGAAGCAGAGCCACAGAAGTGATCCCCGGGGTGAATTTCCTATTTCCCATCCAATCATCAAGAATTTTCTTGAAGAGTGCTAATGAGGAGCTCTGTTTGACATAGATAGGTAATCTGTTCCAGAGTATGGGAAGCCTCTGGGACAGGAATCTATCCCTCCAGCATGTTCTGTTTATTGTGGTGACAAGGTTTAGGTCCCTAGAGCAGGTAGCTCGGATGGACTGGGATTTCTTTAAGTGGAGCATGCCCAACAGCTCTGGGTTTGACATAGCTTTGTATGTTAGGCAGAGATCGCCTCTGAGTAGGCAATATGCGACGGAAGAAAGCTGGAGTTTTTTGAGACAGTCTCCATAGGGCATCTGCTTGAGGCCAGTAATTCTCTTTGTGAGGTATTTCTGCAGCCTTTCCAGTTGATGTAGATGTCTTGTGAGGTACATACCAAAAGGGGTGTTGTAATGGCTCTAATGAGTGATGAGTAGAGGGGAACAGTGACCTCTTTTTTTTCTGGATGAGAAACCTTTTGTGATGAGGTGTGCCACATAGAAGGATTTCCCGACCACTGCGGCGATGTGATTATCAAAGGAGAGACTACTGTCCACCTGTGTCCCGAGGTCTCTTATCACACTTTCAGTGTTAAGTAGACTACCGCCTATGTGGTAGTTCATGGGTGGGTACAG
Source organism: Protopterus annectens (assembly GCF_019279795.1). Classification (NCBI taxonomy): domain Eukaryota; kingdom Metazoa; phylum Chordata; order Ceratodontiformes; family Protopteridae; genus Protopterus; species Protopterus annectens. Next base: position 208,570,133 of record NC_056730.1, read on the forward strand.
AGTTTTTACCAAAGGGGATGACAACACACTTTTTTGGCATTGAGCTTGAGGCCATGGCTTTGACACCAGACATCTGTCTCAGTGAGGCCATTTTGTAGGCCGTCCACATTGTTAGGAGTTTCGATTATAGCTCCTAGTTTGCAGTCGTCTGTGAACTTCATTATTCAAAGACCTTCTGTGTTGGCCTGTACTTCAGAGAAGTAGATACCAAACAGGAGAGGACTCAGGACTGAACCCTGTGGTTCTCCACTTGTCTGTAGTCTGATTTGGAGTTTGCTACTTTCACAGTGTGGGTTCTGTCAGTAAGCCAGTTGGCAACCCATCTTGTGACATAGGGATTTATACCTAGTTTAATGAGTTTGTCTATAATTCCAGAGTGGGGGATGCTGTTGAACGCCTTGACGAGATCTAGACAGGCTGTGTGAACCACCTTACCCTCATCTGTGGCTTTGGTGACTGCTTCAAAGAAGTCTGTCAGGTTTAAGAGACATGATCTGCCTTTTACAAACTCAAACTGTGTGGGGTCCAGAGTTTGGGGATCTCCAATGTCTTTGTTTATGAGTTCCATGATGATATGTTCCATGCCCTTGCAGACCAGGCTCATCAGGCTAATGGGGCAGTAGTTCCCGGGGTCTGTCACGGCTCCCCCTTTGTGGAGTGGGATAACCATTGCAGTGCACCATTCAATGGGCACAAAGCCTGATGTGAGGCTATGACTGAACATGGTACTTAGGTGGGGTGCCAGTTCATTCTGTAGTTCATGTAGAAGGCAGCCTGGGATGTTGTCAGGTCCCATGGATGCTGTGTTCTTGGCTTTTGAGTGTGAGGTTTTTACCTGTGCAGCCGTGATTACAGGAACTTTGCATTCTTCCAGTATAGAGATGGGCCTTTTAGGGGGTGAGAGGGGGGTAAAGTAAGCACTGAACCTATCTGCCAGGATGTTGGCAATATCCGTTGGTTCTGTATATTTAGTGCCATTGTGCTGTAACTCAGAACAGATCTGAGTGTTGCCATTGAGATTCTTGACATAGCTATAGAATGCTTTCTGGTTGCCTTTAGAATCAGTGGTGATTTTGTTTTCGTAACTAGCTTTGGAGGATTTTATGAGTTATCACAGCGTCTTACTGAGGCTGTCCAGGGTGTTCCTCCAGTCATGGGATTTTACTCTTTTTTGCAACAGTTTCTTTCTTCTGTTGTAGAGTTTGTTTATGGCAGATGACCACCAGATTGGCTTATTTTTTTTGAAGGATAGCATCTTGGTTCTGTTAGGGATAGCATGATCCATGCACTCATGTAAGTGCTTATAAAGTGCATTTGTGTAGGATTCAGCAGCTGTACCTCTATTGTCCATCTGCATGGGTGTTGTGAAGTTTGCCACTTCTGTCTTTAGAAGCGTGACATTGGCTTTGGAGAAATTTATTACGGTTGTTTCCCTAATGGGGGTGGGGGGGGATGTGGACATCTAGGGTGATTAGCTTGTGGTCAGATCTGACCAACGAGGAATTGACCTCTGGTGTGGAACACCGGTCACCCATGTTGGTGATGACCAGGTCTAGGATATTGCTGCCCCTGGTGGGGGTGTGGATAAGTTGATCCAAGGCACTGGAATTTATGAATTCCAGAAAACGTTGAGCAAAAGAGTTGGTACCTGAGTAGTTTTCCCAGTTAACAATGGGGTAGTTGAAATCACCCATTATTAGGGTGTTGGATTGTACCCTAATATTTTCCAGTGTATCAAGAAAAGATGAGTGGGAATCCTGGGGCATGGTGGGGGGTCTGTAGCAAGCTACAATCTGGATTGCGGTCTTGCTCAGAGTTAGTTGAACTTGAATAATCTCGGATGCATTATGCTGAGCAACTAGCTTGGAGGTGTGGATATCCTTAATGAATATGGACACACCTCCGACTTTAGTGTTTCGGTCCGGGTTAGGTGGCCGTAAGGTGTGGTATGAATTATAGCCTGGTAATGCAGGGGTGCTCTCTGGAGCTTTGAACCAGGTCTCTGTCACTGCACAGATGTCGATGTTCTCCATTTTACGGAGTGCCTCAAGTGAGTGCATTTTGAGGTTTAGACTTTTAGGATTGAGTAGCATTACCCTCATGCAAATTAGCAGATAATAACTGCAAAATACCTCATAATGGAAACAGACTCTTTTTTTTTTACCACAGCTTTTACTGGGTGTGGTGGGTCTGTTTCTGAATCCTCAAGATAATTTTGAAATATTTGCTAACATTAAGTATAATTTAATATTATGTAAAAATTCCAAGAGATACTTTTAAGGTAAGGATTTTTACTTAAATAAAAGGCAATAGCAGCTGAAACTACACAAGAAAAACACTCATATATTTTCAACATAAAACAGGAGAAGATTATTTGTCATGAATATACACATAAACCACCACATATCTGGGAGCTATATGTTTATTACCCCTTTTAAGTACAGTATTTTATGAACTCAATAAGCAGCTAAAATTTCATATTAAAATAAAAGAGTCTGCATATGATATATGAAAGGCAATGCAGAAAATACAAATAACCACATAAAGAAATTTAGTAGAGACAATTTACTTATTTAGATTTTCAATTTTATAAATTTAAATATCTGGAGCGTATTAGGAAGATACACTGTTAGTACTAGATAATCAGAATTGCAGGTTATATGTCACATAAAGCTTGTATAAGGTAAAATAAGTGACAGTTTCTTTGAAATGTAAACCAAGGACTCCACATCTACACAAAATTAAATTAATTTTTTGGGGGTTTCTAGAACTTCATTCTCAGTTCATTTATAAATATTATTTTTTTAGTGAATTGTATTATTTGTATTTATTATATTACAGATTGTTTGTTAATTATATCAGAATGCATGATATGCAGTTTTTTAAATGTTGTTATAGATATATTTATTCAAAACAATTATATGTAATAACAAATTGTTAAATTTTTTATCATAAAATTCTCTCTTGCTTCCACAGACCTATGCTAGCTTTAATTGATGTGATAGTTGAACAATATTTATTTAAATATGCAGATTCATTTGACTCTTTCATCCTTTGAAATGTCTGTTATAAAAGCTTACTCATACAGTATTAAAAATTAAGTCTGAAAAAAGGAACACAAGCAACATTTAATTTAATTTTCTATTTAGATGAATAACAACTATTATTTTAGGTCTTTAACAGAGCTAAAATAGACCATATCATGTAGATACATTTATTTTATTTATTTATTTATTTATTTTCAGTTTGATTACCGGGGAAGTCCACTGGGCCTGAAAGTACCTGTTTTCAGTGGAGGCCGGGGGAGAAAAGCTCCATAAGCAATACAGTAGGGGTTACATAATTTTAAAGGTGTAATACCTATACAATATCCATAATATTATTATAATATAATAATATTATATTAATAATTATATTTATTATATTAATATTATATATTATAATATAAATAAAATACAGAATCATAGCATGTACAAGCAACTGGGCCATGCAGCCACTTCTATAGTGCCAGTACTTACCCTCAGACCTTACTTATTGTTTTAAATAGTGATAAGCCTGTGATGTCCCCTGTCTGGGCAAGTAGTCAAGGAGACTAAATCCTCACCACTGACACTGGAAAGGGATGTTCACTTGGAACAAAAAACAGATACACACAGTATTTCCAGATGCAGCTCTCTGTATCAAGTAAAATTTCCCTTAAGAGAACATAGGGAATACACTCAGTCTGGGGCATGTATTTCTCTCCCTGTCTCCCACCAGGTCTCCAGTAAGACTCCCCACTGGCACAGCTATACAGCTGAGTCCTCAGTCGAATGTCCAAGCCAAGTCCTCCAGCACCTGGTCTCTGAAACCATTGTTTCATGTCCCTGCCCCAAACAGCTGACACATTGACTTTTTGAGATTTGATTTTCACACACACACACACACACACACACACACACACACATACACACACACACACACACACACACACTCACACACACACACACACACACACACACACCTGGGAAAGACTGGCACATATTTCCTAGCTATGCCCCCTTCTGCCCAGACTATAAGGTAGTTACTGCCACCACACACTCCAAAGCCAGCTACTCTAAGGCTCCAGCAAAGGCACCCAATTGTACTAAGTGAAATTAATACTAGTACAAATGGTAGTGTTTTTACCAATGCAGCAAGGCTTTCAGGAATGGCCACAGAGTCACCAAATAGATATGAGTACTCTCAAAGGTTAAAATATTCTCTAAACGATCTGCCACAATGAAAAGTTTAAATATATTTAATAATATATATATATATATATATATATATATATATATATATATATAATATAATAAAAGAACATGAAAATACTAATTATCTATTTGCAATAAACACCAGAGTTTCACACACAGGAAATATTAAAATAATACAGATGAATATATTCACACAGATACAGAAAAACAGTACTTAACTAATCTCACAATATTTTCCTGACTGATCTAAAGAATTACTATTCCTTGGTCACTTACTATAGCAACGTACGATAAAGTAAGTGAGGTGTCCTTCTTTGTCAGGTTCCAAAAACAGAGTGCTCTGAGACTTCTGTCTCATCTGGTATTAAAACATCATTTTTGTCTCAGATTACAGAATGACATCACATACATCTGGTTCACATGCTACCTCATTGCTAGAAACTGAACCAGAATTTAGTACATATGTATATCATACACACAGCTAGAGCTTTGCTGAGATGTATTATAACATCTGGAAGCTACAAAACCATAAAACTCTTCCACTCTTCCTACAGGAACTAATAAACCATTCTCTGGCACAGACATTTAGTCTCTGGCTGCAATCAGGCCTGTAAGATACAATCTTTATGGCCTACCAGGTAATTTAGCTGGACTAAGATTAACCTCTTTTCTTACAGTATCCTCTTTTAAAACATATACATTTAATCAGGTACAATACAGTCAGGACCCACTGTTGGTACATTTTAAACACAAGCAGCTTTACAAATAGATTTTTCAACACAAGCATCTGTACAAATCATTTTGATAAAGAAATGACACATAATTCTTTACAAAATACCAGCTAGCTGTGCTGGCATATGTTACACATCCACTGCCCTATTTCTCCTGGCATAGCTGGCAATACCTCACTCACATCATCACAAGGCCAGTCATACCAGCAGTGAATTTATAAATTTCTGTCCAGTTGTATCAGTCCTTTGAAAACAAAGATAATGTGTCACCTTGCTTGGTCTGGAAAGGAAATTTAAACAAATTACAAAAAAAAGGATTAACTATGATTGCTTGCATCTCAGTGAGTCAATGTGGTGATGATTGCTACCAAATTGTTGTACAATCATGGCATATCATAAAATAAAGTAATAAAAAATGCCATGTAATAGAAAGCAAGCTTTCGTATACCCGTAATGTGATCACATGGTCCCCATACATCTAATATGTATATATAGTAAATTTGAGGCCAAACTAACATTGAGAAAATAGTAAAGGTGTATTGGAGGGAAGACTTCTAGCTTATTAGTGGAAGTGGTAAGTACTAGATAGCCTATCTACCACAAGAGGGGTGGTTTCTGGCCCAGAGATTGTAATGTATTGCTTATTTGTGCAGTTTTTCATCTCTTTCAACTTTCTGGTTTAAAAGCCCTAGTTTGCATTTGTTTCCCACCTTTCTTGTAACTAGTCTAGTCCAGATACAGATGTGCTGTATCCAGGACTGTTTGTAAGCTTCTAAGCGGTGTCAAAGTCTGCTCTTCAACTTTTCCTTTAGATCTGCTAGTTCTCTCCGCTCCTGCACTTTTACTAGCTTATTAGTCTAGCCATTTACCAGACTTCTGGTAGAAATTATTGTAGCACACAAAAGTGCTACCAGCACTAAACGTTCTACAAGGAAACAGCTCCAGTACTTATTAATGCCCACCCCCTCCAGGCATGTCTAAAGGTCAGTTCCCTGTGCTTTTTCTTATTAACTTGGTGAACCTGGGCATCCTGAGGCAATGTAGCAACTGCCTCACGTACACCAACAATCCTCTTTTCTTACCTCCCAACACTCAGACTTGTGAGAGATGCACTTATATATCCAAATTGGAAGCCATGCACTCTCCAGCCAAGACCAGAATAGCTGGTCAAGAGGAGAAGGTCAACACTTGCACTACACCACATGGAACACCAAGTCCTCCAGAACATACACCAGCCCTACTTTCACATAAAAACACAAACCACTCACCCACCTTTGCGGAGGCTCTCAATAAAATTCTACCCAGAAAGCAGAGACCTCCAAGGCAGAAACGTACTCAACCACCACAACACAACACTAATTAGAAGACACATAACTGTCCTAAAAAGTGTGCCACTCAAACAAAGCCCCTAAGGCAAAACAGCATGCCCAACACACTAGTCATAGGGGACTCAATAGTGAGGCACACTGATGTCCCACTCACTAGGTTGAATAATGAGAAAGCAACAGTCAACTACCTGTCAGGTGCCAGGATCTGCCACATAATGTATGCACTCAGGTCCCTCAACAACAGGTACAAATATGACTCTGTCATTGTACATGTGGGTGTGAATGACCGGAGATGTACCTCCCTGGACTACATGAAAAGAGACATGGAGGAGCTCTCGGATTATGTTGCCCAGGTGGGTATGACCCTAGCCTTGAGCAGCATCCTACCATCACCCAGAGTGATACTACAGTACAAGCAGAAAATGATTTATTTCAACAATTGGCTGAGTTTCTGGTATCATTCTAAGGGGATCCAGTATCTGTCTGCCTGGGATGACATGAATGACATACCAAGCTGCTTTGACAGTGATGGCCTGCATCTGTCACCACTGGGCTTCTGGATAATGGCCAAGGCTCTTGCCATCTCTATAGTGCCTTTTTTAGCTGGTGTTCCAAAGACCAAATTACCACCATAGCAGCTACAAACAAATGCAATCTGAGTGTCATGCTGCTCAATGCTAGAAGTCTAAATCTCAAAATGCGCTCGCTCGAAGCACTCCTTAAAATGGAGAACATCGACATTTGTGCTGTAACAGAGACCTGGTTAAAGGCACCAGAAAGCACCCCTGCATTATCAGGCTATAACTCATTCCTCACCTTTCGACCCACAAACTTGGACTGAAGATCCAAAGGCGGTGATGTTTCCATTCATAAAGGATGTGCACACCTCCAGACTGCTAGCCCAGCATAAGAGATACTTCAGGTGCAGCTAACATTTTGTAAGACAGTGATTCAGGTTGTAGCCTGCTATAGGTCCCCAACCATGTCCCAAGACTCACACTCCACATTCTTAAGCACCTTGGAGAATATTAGTGTCCAACCTAACACTCTCATACTGGGCGGCTTCAACTACCCCTCCATTAATTGGGAAAACTACTCATGTACTAATACACTTGCCCAACGTTTCCTGGAATTCATTAATTCCAATGCCCTGGACCAGTTCATTCTTACCCCCACTAGAAGTAGCAAGATCCTTGACCTGGTCATTACTAACATGGGCAACTGTTGCTCTGCACCAATAGTCAACTCATCCCTGGTTAAATATGACCACAAACTAATCACCTTGGAAACCCACATCCCTCCCACCCCCAACTCCTCCCCGCAAAGGTAGCCACCATGAAAAACTTTTCCAAAGCTAACTTTGGGCTCCTAAAAACAGAGGTGGCTAACTTTACAGCACCCATGCAAATGGAGAATAGTTGCATGACCACAAAATCATGCACCAATGCACTGTACGAACATGTACACAAATGCATGGATCTTGCCATACCCAATAGAACCATGACACTCTCCTCCAAAAAAAAAAAAAAAAGCCAATGTGGTGGTCCACTGCCATAACCAAACTCTACAACAGAAGGAGAAAACTGATGCAGAATAAGGTGAAGTCCCTAGACTGGAAAAACTCCTTATCAGCCTCAACAAAAAGTTCAGATCCCTCATCAAATCCTCTAAAGCTAGCTATGAAAATAGAATTGCAGAAGATAGTAAAGACAACCACAAGGCCTTCTATAGTTATGTAAAGAATCTCCATGGCAATACCCAGATTTGCTCTGAGCTACTGCATAATGGTACCTCCTATACCGAGCCAACAGATATTGCCAATATACTGGCCGACAGATTCAGTGTCAAATTTACTCCACTCCCCCCTCCCTAAAGGACCAATTGCAATACCAGTAGATTGCCAGGCACCCAATATTACTGCTGCACAGGTTAAACCAGCACTGACCAAGGTCAAGAATGCAGCTTCTATAGGACCTGACAATATCCCTGGCTGTGTTAGACATGAACTACACAGTGAACTAGCACCTCAACTCTTTGTCCTGTTCAATCACAGCCTCACCTCAGGCTTTTTTCCTACCAAATGGCACACTGCTATAGTCATCCCTCTCCACAAAGGAGGAGTGACTACAGACCCTGGAAACTATCACCCCATTAGCCTGACACGTCTGATATGCAAAGCTATGGAATGCATCATCATGGACCTAATAAACAAGGATAAAGGGAATCTCCAAACTCTGGATCCCACACGGTTTGGTTTTGTAAAGGGTAGATCATGCCTTCTCTACTTGGTTGACTTCTTTGAGTCAGTCACCTGAGCTGTGGATGAAGACAAACTTGTTCATACAGCCTTCCTTGATCTGGCCAAGGCCTTTGATACCATTCCCCACTCAGGAATCATAGAAAAACTCACTAAGCTAGGCATCAACCCCTATATCACTAGATGGGTTGCAAACTGGCTCACAGATAGAACCCACAGTGTGAAATTAGCTGATTCTAAGTCAGACTGCTGACCAGTCATGAGTGGAGTCCCACAGGGTTTGGTCCTGGGTCCTCTCCTGTTTGGTATCTACTTATCTAAAGTCCAGGCCAACGTGAAGGAACTCTGGCCGACAAGGTTCGCAGATGATTACAAGGTGGGAGCTATTATTAACTCCCCAAGTGATGTTGACATCCTACAGAAAGGCCTCACAGAGACCAACGACTGGTGTCAGAACCATGGCCTTAAGCTCAATGCCAAAAAATGTGTCATCATCCCCTTTGAGAAAAACCTGGTTCACATGAATTACCACATTGATGGTAGTCTACTGAACACAGAAGGCGTTATAAGAGATCTGGGAACACAGGCTGACAGCAACCTCTCTTTTGACCACCACATTGCCATTGTGGTTAGAAAGTCCTTCTATGTGGCACATCTCATTACTAAGGGTTTTGCATCCAGGAAGAAAGACTTCATTGTGTCCCTCTACTCTTCCCTCATTAGGCCAATCATCGAGTACAATGCCTCATTTGGCATGCACCTCACTAGACACCTGCAACAACTAAAGAGGCCACAAAAGTACCTCACAAAGAGGATCCTAGGCCGTAAACACTTGTCCTATATGGACAATCTCAAAAAATTCTAACTATTCTCTGTCTCATATCGCCTACTTAGAGGCGATCTCTGCTTGAATTACAAAGCCATGTCTGATCCAGCTCTGTTAGAAATGCTACATCTAAAGAAATCCCAATCCCTCCACACCACATGCTCCAGAGACCTCAACCTCATTACCACAATCAACAGAGCATGCTGGAGGGACAGGCTCATAACCCAGAGACTGCCCATGCTATGGAATAGACTTCCTATACATGTCAAACAGAGCAACTCACTGGCCCTTTTCAAGAGAAATCTTGATGAGTGGATGGGAAATTGAAAATTCACCCCGGGGATCACTCCGGTGGCTCTGCTTGACAGAGGCACTGGGAACTAAGGACAGGTGGCATGATGCCAGGATAATCCTATGGGCTAGGCTTGTAAAGGATCCAGGGTCATTAGCCTAGTACACAAATATGATCCTATGAACCTATGAACAAAAATAAAACCCAACTTTTTCCCGGATATTCGTCTCCGGTGATCAAAACCCAAACACCACCTTTTGCAGCTAATCATCTGTCATTGAAGTGCAAAGAGACCGACACTGCATATTATAATTTTGCCTTTTGGAGGCTTTCTGTTTTAACTGGATAGAAAGTTTACCAGTCTGCTCAGGTCAAGGAATAAATATGGAACATAAGTAAAAGAATGAATTTTAAGATTTAATAAACTTGCTAGTTCCATGGTAAGAAGAAATAAAAACCTCAAAATTTAGGTACCAAGAATGCATGGCAACAGAAATGTGAAAAAAATAGGAAAATGGTGATTTAGGCAAGAGCAAAAAGTATAATGGAAAAGATGAAACAGTATTAACATTTCTACTACTGGTGAACTTCTCGAGGTATACCTACTTTGTAATCAGTTCACTGTGTGATCATTTGGTTACCTCTTAATTTCAACAGGGGTATGCAGCTGAGTATAGAATTGCTTGAGGGTGTTACTCATTGACTGCTATGCCATGCTAATAAAATGGTATACCAAAGTCAGCTCCTGTAACCATAGCTTCCAGCAAGTCTATACAAGTTTCTCAGCTGTCAGAGAAGTACTAGTTGTGATACAACTGGTGCATTTTAGAAAGAAAGTATGGAGCATAAGGAATTTTAATCAGAGGAGACCAGTACTACCACTTTACAAGACATAATGTAGGGGTTATGTATCCCACTACAGCTAGCCAGAGGAACACGCTCAAAATGGTGACAGAAGGCTTTATATTCCAGGGATTACAGCAGGCAAATGGCTGTTCAAACTGTGGATATGCATTAACAAGGGTCAGCAGATGCTGTGACAAGGCAATAACCTTTGAAACAGTAGATAAGGTGGAAATGGTGAGAAGCAGTATGCACCACCACTGACCCCAGCCAGATGATTTTGTCAGCTAACAGGATTGCAGTCTCTGTTGTGGAGGAGGCTAGGATGTCCAGGGACAAGAAGGATTGGTCTACATGATTTGCTGACTGCAATTCATAATGAGCAGACCCATGTGAGCAGCATCAGGCAGACTGTCCTACATGGCCTTCCACTGTTACCAGAGAGGTGTCATTGGGTGCAGTGTGACAATGCCCTGTGCCAACTGTCAGCAGAGAAAGGAACCTATAGCACCAGAGTAATCTATAGAACCACCAAATTCCCCAGTAATATTGTGCACCACCTGTGCCTGTGAGTCAGAGCAACTTAATGTCAAACAAGCATCATGTATGTGGTGATAATATGCACCTGCCCCATCCTCAGTGTGCATATCCATCTGTCTGATGAAGCCTGTCATTCAGTTGCCCATTTATTCCCATAAGGCAGTAATGATGTTTATATGAGTGTTATGGGCAGCTGCTAAGTCACGTTTTTGATGTTCGCTGCAAACTGTATCGTGGTGTCCACCCGTGTGTCCTGGTGCTGTGATAGCCTGTATATTTAAACAATTGCATGTATAGCTGTGAAGATCTATTCACTGCCATGGGACATCTTTTGATGGGTATTTTCCTACGACTGCATTGCTGTGATGCATATCAGTCTCTATCAGGAGTACCATGGACTGTTGTGTGCATCTCTGTGCCTAGAACATCTCTTTGTCTCCCTGCTCCCACCCTGTTGTTTGATATTCCTTTCTTGAAACAGCCAACATGCAGTTGTATGTTGTAACCTCCCATGTCAGCATGTACATCCCTCTGTTGTGGATTTGTATGTCATTGTGTAACTCTTTCACTCTCTTTGGCCTATGTTCATTGGCAGTGTGTACCTCTATCACCATTGTTTCAATGGACTATGTCGCCATTGCATTGATGGACTGCTGTACCTGTTGTCATCAGACTATCATGTACCCTGTGCATCTGTGTTGTTTCTGTTCACTCCACATTGATATTGTTCCTGTTCTGGGCTCATATTCTGGAAGTTTTGTTTGCTACCTGAGGACAGTGCACAGTGCAGAGTGCACACCTGCTTTTGGTGATATATATCATGGCATATACTTTACCTTTGTGGGTAATGGATATCTGTTCTGTTCTGTTCTCACTATGCCGCCATACCAAAGCTCCATGCCCATGTCCATGCTCCATGTCCATCTGGAGCATTTCTCCCCGGGCCTCCGCTGAAAACAGGCTCTGTGGAACCTAGTCAGACATTCCCAGTCAACAAATGTTAAATAAATAAATAAAATAAAAAATAAATAAAATGTTGTGCATGCTACACTCCAAATGACATTAATTTTCATGGCTTCTGTTGGATATCCTTGTGTAAAGCTGCAAACACTGGGTATTTAGATTGATGCTGTCTTCTGATGTTGTTTGTTTTGTTGGTCGTACAGGCCTTTCAAGTAGTATCCTTGTACCTTTGCCTTGCAAAAATAATAACATCCTATAAATATAAATATGAATATAAATATAAATATATATATATATATAACATATATATATATATATATATATATATATATATATATATATATATATATAAACATAAATATATATATATATATATATATATATATATATATATATATATATATATCTATATATATACTTTGATATCCTGAATTAGTATTACACCAAACCACACACTATTGAGATGATAATCACTAAAGTTTTAATCCCTGAAAGTATCCAAACTTGAACATGTAAACATTGAACATTGAAAGATAATGTAAAGTTGAAATGGTACATTTTTAAAGTAGTGCGCTATCACTTTTAGGGTTTGTATGTAGTGCCAAAAAAAATATGCTAGTTTTCTCAATATAGTGCTATCTCTGAGTTGGTATATTTAATTTAGAGGAGTGGGGGGCATAGCCACCCACAAGGGGGGTGCTGGGGGCTTTCCCCCCTGTAAAAACTATAGAAAACAATATTATATAAACTTTTATATAGCTTTTTAATTTCATGTCATGTCTGTGTCAAATGTCAGTAAGCAAGAATACGCTCACTGCTTTGTAGAATATCCTGGGAGGTTGTATACTAGGTCAAAGCCTGGTACACTTTTAAAATGTTGATGTATTTGTTTACATATGCTGTTTGGTGGAAAAGGAAAACTATTGTGATTTTAAATTGGAAGATATTTAGTTTTTCTGAGCTGTGTTTTGGTGAACAACAGGACGTTAACATTTAGTGCAGGTTACTTGATATATTGTTGGTCGAGTTTTTTTTGGTATTATGGTAATCGAGCTTTTAAACTTTCAGGCATTTAAACTTTTATGATTATTGCCTCGATATTGTTTGGTTCAGTATAATGGTAATTCAGGATATCAAAGTAGAAACATATATATATATATATATATATATATATATATATATATATATATATATATATATATATATATAAGCGTGTGTATGCATATACATATATATTATATATATATATATATATCTATATAAAATCAATAACAATGTCCTGTGCCTATTTCTGTTAATGCATTACGTTTGGAAAATAAATGCAGTTGCATATGATCATTGAGTGTATTGCCCATCCATAATGCTGCCTTATACACCATGACTGGTGATGGGTATCATGCTGGAGCTAAGATGTTTTCAGTCACTATATCTTGTTTGCTTATACACTATTGTTTTTGCATGGACAGTCCAATTATCAGATAGCAGTGGGGTCACAGTGTGTTACTTATTCTCTTGGCACTCTATATGCTGCATGTTCTATAGTTGTCTCCTGTTGACCTATGACTTGCTGCTGCCTTTCCACACTCTCATTGCTTGCTTGATTCTCTACTTTGAGTGTGTGTTGTTTCTATGATTTGCCATTTAATAACTCCATTTATTGATTAAATTGCCAGATCTTAGAACCTTGAGGATGTGCTTATCCATTTGGTATTCAGTGGCTTGCAGAGAATCCTACACCCTCAGGGATAGCTATGGGTGACTGTGTGTTTTTGGTGTTTCACTGCTGGTTCAGGGTACGTCTTGGTGATGGCACAGCTATTGCTTTTTGTCTTTTCCAGGTTACTTGATGTATGTTTAGGTCTGTATACCTGCGTATTCCCCTATATCCTTGATCATGTGTTGTCTCCTGTTTCCTCCTGTGGCTGGCAACGATATTTGATGCTTCTTGTACTTTTTTTCACACCTTTCCTCTTTGTCTGCTGGCTTTTTACATGGTTATATTTCAGCTCAGTAGCTCTGGCAGCATTATGTGTTTCACTATATTCTTGTGAATTGCTTTCATCTGTGTCATTTGGCATGCTGTTTGTTTTTTTTGTTTTGTTTTTTTGCTGCTTATTATGCTGTTTCCAGTTGTGTATAGCTATTTCATTTTACTTATTTTCATTATTCTGTCAATAGGAAAGCTTTGTTTTTTTTGTGCTTCCTGCTATCCTAACACCTGTGTGTATGTTTATTTTTGAGCATTAACTTTCACTCATACATACTCCTCACTTGTTGCAGTTTCTTATGTAACACCCATCCTGCTTCTTTCTCCTTTTCAACTTCCTTTTCTTGTTTTTGTTTCCTCTAAGCTACTTTGTGGAAGTTTGTTGTTTATTTATTTGTTTCTTTCTTTCTTTTCTGTCCAATGAAACTAGGGACTTCAGGGGTTTGAAATATCTTACTTATTCTGAGACTTCTTTTCTCCTCCCTGATTCAATGTATATGCATTTGCTGACTCTCATTTCAAGTAGCCATTTTCTACAGGTTGATCCATCAATAATTTCCACTATATAGATTGGTTGGATGGGTGGTATTATCTGGGGAGGCACTAAAGTAAAAATGATAGTATTTACACAATTTGCTATTATTTTACTAATGTTTAAGGTTAAAAGAAACTGGAGAACTGATGAAGTTATACAAACAAGGAGTTGATTTTTAAAATGTAACACTATGTAGTGTGGAAGGTATTTGTGAACTACAATATATATTAACTGACAAATGTTATTTATTTATTTATTTATTTATTGACATTTGATTACTGGGAAAGTTGACTGGATAGAAGCCCATTTTCAGTGGAGGCCCAGGTAGAAAAGCTCCAAATTGTTACAAAACATTTTAAGAACAATAAATTTACAGTCTTCAAAAATAAAACAAAGACATCTGCAGTTGAAATAGTTAAAACACATTAGACATAATATGAAAGCATTGATTAAGAAGGGAGAGTAAGGAGGTATGAGGAAAGAAAAGGTACTTGTTCCCATTTAGGGGTATTTTGATTATAAAAGAATGAATAGTTTTACAGTGTAATACATGTAGTATAAAAAGTGAAAAGTGCTATAAATGTTACTGGCAGTGTAAGGACACACATAAATACAAGTAAATATGTCTTCATTACTCTTTCTCCATACCATATTATATCCCTTGAGTAGTGGCACCAGTAAGATCCATTACTGAGGTTCAGAACTCTTTTAACAAATATTGGGGACTCTCACCTCAGTTTGTGGTTACTGACCTACACATGCAGCTAAGCTGTCATTAAACAAGCTCTGTGGTGGGATCAAATTGTCAAGTCATAGAACCTTGAGGACAGTGTTTGTCTACTTGGTTTCCAGAGACTTTGCAGTGAATCCTTAATGCAGTTAAACAGACAATCAGTTGAATTTTTTATGTAGTTTTATTGCTGTCGATCTAATGTCTACTTCTCAGGTTTGCGATTAGTAAGAGTATTTCTAAATATGGTTAGGAAAAGGTCCAACACTATATGGGCAGCCAATTTTTTAATATTGTTTGGTTCATAACACATGCTTATAGCTGAGGCAATACAAAGAAATAACATGCCTGGGCTGACAGTTTGGACTTCTCACTCAGAAGTTTAAGTACAGCAAGATAGAAGCAGTCTTACTAGATGTAATACTGATGAGACAATGCTGTTAGACTGCTTTACTATGTCCATTGTATGAGTTATTATGGTGCAGAGATTTCCTTAAAGAAACTTTGCCTTTCGTTCTTAGAGCTACTAATTCTTGTCTGGACCAGTTGAGCCTGAGTGGGCTGTAGATTTACTTTCATTCTCTTACAGCCAGCTTTGTTTCAGTTACTTTCTGGTGTCTGCTGTTGTTTTTTTTTATTTCAGAACAGACCAAGTATGAGAAATATCAGAGAAACAGTAGTAAAATAATCTCCTGTGTGTCAGACGTTGATAAAACTTGATATGAAGTTTTAAGTGCCAATGCCCTTTTGAAAGTATATGTTTTTAATGATATTTGTGCAGGCATTATTAAACCTAGCTCGGTGACTCCTGAGGGCAGAGAAGACTCATATCTTGATAATTTGATAGATTCTGAAGACATGAGCATGGAATCTGTTCTGCTGAGTTTAAGCTCACTGCATCCGTTGCTGAAGTGAATGTGGGCATATTTAGGACATTGGGCAGGTGAAAAAAGAATCATGCCATGTAGTTTCCCCTCACCCATTCTTTGAGGGTTGACAGGGAGAGATGATGTGCGATGGGGAACATGTTTTAGATCAGAAACACTCATCAAGCCTCCCTGTAGACATGAGTTTGCTGTCTTGAAGAGATTAATAACAAAATACTTCCTGCAGGAAACTAGCAAGTTATCAAACAGAAACTTGCAGTACTTGAAATTAACTTTGATCTTTTCTCACTGGTGCATTCACATAACATAGTGTACTATTCAGTCTCAATTTCCTGAGGATGAAAAAAAGAACTAAATTACCAAAAAGAACTAAACAAATAAAAAAAATGAAAGGTATTAAATATGGAAGACATGAAATACCAAAGGAGACAATATGTGAGTAATGTGACAGGTAACAGGGAATGTGAGTGTGCTGCTAGAAAATAAGGATTTGTAACATCTCCGCTCCACAAACTACATCTTGTATGAGATATATATATATATATATATATATATATATATATATATATATATATATATATATATATATATAAAGAAAGAGAGAGAGATTTATACATGCGCGTGCACACACACACAGAAATATATATATATATATATATATATATATATATATATATATGTATATATAAGATACAATTCATATATATATTTATATAGAGAGAGAGATATTGATGTGTGTGTGCGTGTGTGTGTGTGTGTGTGTGTGTGTGTGTGTGTGTGTGTGTGTGTGTGTGCGTGTGACCTCACACATGTAAATTTGAGTGTTTGTATGTAAATGTATGCCTGCATGCTTTTGCATATCTTAACACGTCCTAATGTAGTATCCAGATATCATAAAATCTACGTACTTTATGCAGATATGTCTTTTGTGTCACTAAGTAATAGAGACTACAACCATTAAAAGTTAAATCCTGTTTTCACAATAATACTTTTATTAACTCATTATTCATGCTTACCTCTAGAACGTGTATTACTGTTCCGGTTTATTCATAGTCCTTTAAAACCCACTGCATTCAAAATCTGTCAGTTTTTGCACAGTAATAAAAAACATCATTTATGTTTCCAGAAATTATTTACTTTTAGATTTACTGTCAATAAAGGGAAGCTGTGTGTTCAATGTAGTAATTTATAAATATCAGTTGCACTTGAATACCATTTTGAAAGTGCTGAAATGCATTCCTCCACTTATATTTTAAAATGACAAAGTGATAAGTTCTCATGACATCATAACCTTATCATGGCAGAGGGCTGTGAGTGCTCCTGTAATCTGTAAGCTTTGCTGTTGCACTAGTTGTTCTTCCGGTAATGCCACCCTTGACACATTGCCATAAGAGGAAAGAGGGGAAGGAGGGAGGCCAAACAAAGAATAATCTAGATAATTTGACACTCATGATGGTTTATACAGAAAAATTATTGAAGCACACCAAGAATAGAAACACCTGGTCTCACCTCAGGAGTTAGGCCCAGTGTGTGGTGTATACCAGGAAATGATTGATTGCAGTAGGGCCAACACAGTTCAGTTTAACCAAAAAATGCTGTGCAGACCCAAAGTGTGGGCACGCCATCTGAAAGGTTAAAGAGTGTCAGCATGCTCAATGCAAGTCAGTTTCAGACTTGAGTGGAACAGGTTATTGCAAATTAAATGTATATATGATTATTTTAATTGATGGCTGATTAATTAGGTGATTGATTAATTGTATTTAAGTGAATATATGATTGTGTATATATATGGATGTATGGTGTGGCATATTTTATAACTCCAGGAAGGTTGTGCCAAGGTGATAGAGTGTTATTCAGTGTGAATAAACTATTTAATACAAGATTGGTGGCATCTTTTTCCCAGGCTTTGTAGTCTGGTGTGTTTTAACTCTTGTTTGGTGTTTTTTTATATGGTGAGAGAGGGTCATTGAATCACTGCATCAATTGCCATGTATTTTTCGAGATGATGCATCTGTTTCTATTACATTTTGTCCAGTTGGTGAAACCCAGATGGAGCCGAATACTTCTATATCCAATGCTGCCCCTGTTAAAACTTGGGAGCATCTGTTAGAAGAAGGAAGAGGGAAAGATCTACTAACCCTTTTAATGAAGTGGGTAAGGCTAATACAGCACATTTTTCAACAGCTGACCATACTAATTTAGAGTCAATTGAACGGCTGCTGTTTAGAGAAAATGCCTTACATTGTAATATTCTAGGCTTGCAGAGATATTTGGATATAGACATTACCCCTAGGGGTTACATTTTGTAAAGAAACCTTCTACTGCCTTTGATACCTCTGATGTAACTGAACTAGAGTTTGAGAAAAGATGGACTGCTGCCTCCCACAGGTGTGTAAGGGAATGGCTGCTTATACTGATAGAATGAGACACCCTAAAACAGCTGAAATTGCATCTGCTTGTGATGAATTATCTGAGCAGCTGGGTGGTTCTAAGTTTGAACAATTGTTATGTTCTTTAAATATTAAGTTAGAGGATAACTCTAGTGAAATTATACAATGCAAAATCAATAAGTTACAAAGAGACATTAGAGACTATGACTCTGGTTTGGCTTTTCCACGCTGGTGGTGCTGCAGTAGCGTTGTCGCCTCACAGTAAGATGCTGTCCGGTTCGATTCTCAGCTAGAGCGTCTTCTGCGTGGAGATGTGTGAATGGGCGTACCTTCGTTGAAGGTTGTGCGTCAGGCCTGGCAAGCCGGCACGTAAAAATCAACTGCCAATCATTAGCAGACCGGAGTTCCGCTGTGGTGACCCCTAACCGGGAAAAGCCGAAAGACACAAACAAACAAACTCTGGTTTGGCTTTTAAGAAGGTAACCAATCAGACAGGTACCAGAGGCTTTAAAAATGCTTCTGGGAGATCTAAGAAACACCAAAATGTTGCCTTAGCCTCTATAGATGGAACTAATAGTTCTGCAGGCTCTGAAAATGAAAATACAGACTATCCACCTTTGCCTGCTCCACAACAACCTAATTACATAAATAATACATTTCGGGGCCAAGGGAAAACAACAGGGAAGACAGCGGAATGGCTACAATCAACAAAACAGTTTTAAATGATGGTATGAAGGTAACAGAGACTTTCAACAGTTAAAACAACAAATAAAAGGACTAAATATTGATTTTAAACATGTTTGCACAGTAGTTAGCAGTATAACAAGATGTGATTTGAATAATTGTATTGTGAATTTATCTGGGGTTCATTTAAGTAAAACTGAAATATCTGTTTTGAAGTATGGTTTAAAGTTTATACCAACAGCTCTACCCAAAGATCATTTTATTAAAGCAGAAGTGTTTAAGTTAATAAGAAAACTGCATTTGTTTAATTATTTTAAATGTAATGGTGAAAGTATGTCAGTTAATGAAGACAGCGTATCTGCAAGTAAAGATGAGTTGCTGGATTTCTTCTCTTGTGATTCTTCATTTGAAACAGCTGAAAATGTTAATGCATATTGCACTTTAAATACTGAAATGGTTACTTATACTAGCACTTTTATACCTGCATTTAATAACCAGGTGATTTTTGCAATTTTTTAAGATGCTTAATTTTGTATTAGAGAAAGTTTTGAAAGATTTTTCTAATGAGAAGAAAGACATTTTGTATAACATGAGTAAGAATGAATGGTTGTCTTTATTAAATCTATGTAAAAGATCAGACATAATTATAAAACCCTCAGATAAAGATAGAAACATTGTTGTTATGCACTGGAAACAATACCTGAAAATATGTATGGACCATTTATCTGATGGCCAAGTATATAGGGTAGTAAATATTGATGTTTTTATCAAGCTATAATGACATTTAAAGAACTAGTAACTAAAGGCCTAAGACTGGGTTATTTTACAAGAAAAGATGCCCTAATGAATTTAATGCAGAAAGAAGCTCAATGGCTAAGTTCTATTGTCTGCTAAAGACACACAAAAATGTGAGCCCCCCCCCCCACCACCACCACCAGCTAGACCCATAGTAGCAGCACAGAATTATTTTCTACATAATATGGGAATTTTTTTACATTCCTATCTTTTGAACTATGTAGTTAAGTGACATTCTTATATTAAAGACACTTTCCATTTTTGGATAAAGTAAAGAATGTTAAATGTGATGAAGAATGTTACTGGATAGGTATAGATGTAAAACGTATTTATGCAAGTATTATCCATGAGTTAGGTATGGAAGCTGTTAAATTTTTTTCTAGGTAATAGTTCTGTTAGTAATTATGTGATGGAATTATTGTATTTTTGTTTGACAAATAATTTTTTTGAGTTTAATAAGCTCATTTATCATCAAGTACAAGGTACTGCCATGGGTGCATCTTTTGCACCCATGTGTGCTTACCTGTTCATGGGCCTTTTTGAAGTTGAGTTTTTGTATAGATTGAATTTTTTTATGTTATTTTACATTGTAGATATATAGAATATTTTGGATTTTTTATGTAAGGGGGGTGCTGAAATAGCCCCCCAGTTTATAAGTGATTTGGTTGGGAGGGTGGCCTAATGGTTAAGTTATTTGCCTTACAAACACAAAGTGCAGAGTTTGAGTCTCACAAGGGATAATTGGCTAGGCTTAAAATGGCTCACAATGGCAGTTAGCTTAGTAATGAACTATGAACCAATAGACATAAATCGCTTTCAGATAAAATTCGATGGCTTACAGATAGGAAAAATAGTTAACTATCTAGATGTCACTTTGACTATTAGGAACAATAAGTAACTAACATACACAGAAAGGGAATTGGAGATTATAATATTTTGTATAGTAGCAGTTGCCATCCACTACATACTTTGAAGGTGCTACCTTATAATGAATTATTGAGAGTTAGCAGGCTATGTAACGATTAAATGGACCTAGAAAAGGAAATAATAAAAACATGTATTAATTTCAAGCAAAGGGGGTATGATGAAAATGCTATTTTAGATGCCCTTCATAAAATAATAGATACCAGCTTACTTCATAATAGACCTTTAGTAAATAAGATAACTAATAATAGAGAATGTAATACTGTGCAGGAGTGTAGAAAAGTCTATTTTGTTACTGTATATAATATCTTAAGTGAGAAAACCATTGATGCCATTAGATATTATTGGCCCTACTTAATTAATATGGAAGGGGTAAAAAATCTTTGTGGAACTGTAAATATCTCTTTCAAGAGAAGTAGAAATATCAAAGATATGGTGGATTTGTTTCTCCTGATGAAAAATTAAATCTGCGGGTTTTGGAATGTGGCACCTTCCCTTGTGGAAGGTGTTCAGTTTGCTCCAACGTTACCAAATGTTTTGAAAAAATAAATGGTGTAAAATTCTGTTCCACTTCTGCTTTTTCATGTATAACTAAATCAGTGGTATATGCTTTGTCTTGCCCCTGTAACTTGTTTTATATAGGGGACACTAAAAGAATATTCAAGTTATGGTTGCAAGAACATAAAAAACAATAATGCTATGAGCCCTGTAGATTTACATTTTTTTACTTGTCATAGCAGTGACTTTTTACTGTTAAAAGCTTCTATTTTGGAACGTATATCAGAAACAGATGAAGTGTTAATGAAAAAGAAATTATTGTATAAAGTGACTTTATATATTTTAAAATTTAATACATTACCTCCAGCAGGTTTAAATAGTGAATGTAAGTCAAGAGTTTCTTTAAATGTATATATGATTATTTTAATTGATGGTTATTTAATTAGGTGATTGATTAATTGTATTTAAGTGAATATATGTGTGTGTGTGTGTGTGTGTCTATATATATATATAGATGTATTGTGTGGCATATTTTGTAACTCCAGGACAGCTGTGCCAAGGCGCCAGAGTGTTATTCAGTGTGAATAAACTACTTAATACAAGATTGGTGGCATCTTTTTCACTGGCTTTGTAGTCTGGTGTGTTTTAACACTTATTTGGTGTTTTTTTTTTTTATTGCAAATTAAACTTTAGAGGTGATAGCTCTTGGAATGTGGAATAATGAAACTAACTTCTGCAGATGGAGCCAGAGCTTATGCTAGAAGGTAAAACATACGATTTGGACATAGACAGTCTTACCTCTACACAACATTGGTTCTGGAAACAGATTACTCATTTAGAGATTGTATTTCTCCTACTCATAAGGAGTCTCTGGGGGTGTGATATTCGTGAGCCATCTACCTGGGTGATGTACAAGTTAAATTTTGTGCCAGTGGGTAAGACCTTCTGATCATAGATATTACAAGGCAGACCTGTATAGAGATCATTTGCATCTTGCAGTACCAATGTTTACAAAGTACCTCCCATTTCCAGAAGGGCAAAACTGATCAGGCCAAGAAGGAATCTATGGATGCTCATCCACTTGTTCAGGCTGGTCTGTGAGATTGTCACTCTGTTTCACAAGTATAGCAATTTATTCAAGACTTGACGTAAATGTTGGCAATATATCTGTTTATATTTTGGTGAAGGTTTGAATCCTTATTTTGACTATTAGTGAAGCTGTTGTCTTGATAAACTGTTAGAGATCATGGAGGGTATGGTTCTTAAAAGCATGTAATGTGAGATACAGATCCCCCTATAGGAGTCCATAAGAAACGGAGTACAGGAATAAGGTATTAAGTATGTCATGGTTACTAAAACGCTTAAGGCCAGTAACTTATGTAATGTATTTATTTATTTACACTTTGTTGAGTTAGTCCCACTACACCAATAGCCTCTTTTCAGGGGAAACCCAGGGTGATATTCATATTGACTAAGGTAAATCTGGGCAGAGGATCAGGAAAAATCCCCTACTCTGCTATTAGGTGGCACTGATGGTACAATGGCAGCTATTAGTGCAGGAGATGAGTATGAGGTTGTAGCAGGCTGAGCAGAGGTGATTGTGACTAATTTGCAACTTGAAGGTTTAAGTAACTGACAATTAATACAGACAGATGTACAGAATGCAGATGATTCATTGGCTAAAGTGTTACAATCTAAAACTGCAGGTAATTGCAGCTACTATCAATATGGTAGAGGTCAATGATTCTACCACAGATCTTGAGCGATTCTTCACCCATACAGGATGAGATTAGAGATTTGGGAAAGGGGGGGTACTTTGATTGTAAGCAGCAGTTTTCAGCCATGGGAAATGTCAGTGATTTGGGTCAGATGTCATTTACTGGTAAAGTGAGAATCACAACAGAGAAGTAGGAACTGCATGGTGCTTCATGAATATTGTATCAATGCAAATTCTTTTTGAGATATAGATATCTTCATGAGGTGGCCCCAGATTGATCTTTATAGCTTTGGAATAAAATAATATATCCACTTGAAGTGAAAATTTCACAGGTGAGAACTCTGGTTCACTTTAATATGGAAACAATTTATGATGCTAGTTTAGAGACAGAAACAGTTTTGTAAACTATAATACATAATTTTGAGAAAAAGCAGGCATATACAGCAAGGTCAGAGTTTGTATTACCACTTAAATCTAAATAGTAAGTGCAAGGTGCAAAACTGATCCAGAAATACATATTTAATAGAAGAGCATATGTGCACATAACTGCTGAATCATTATAAACCAGTGCATTGCACAGTATGGTGAAAATACAAGAGAAATGGGACTATGGAGATTATGGACTCGGAGATGAGATGACAATGTAGAGCAATAAAATATAATAAAAGGATATTTAAAACATATTGATAAGCAAATGTCTGTACATAATAGCAGAAGTATCCTATAATGTGCAGGACAACAAAAAATTACTCTATTGTCTGTGGTAAAACTGAGCATTTTAAGTAAAACTGTCCTAATCTAACATGCAAAGTATGGTCAAATGGGTCACAATAAACTGAATTGTGAAAAAATGCATGCTAGGTGTGGGAAATGCAAATTTTGGATGGATACTCCCCAAAAAAGGTAATCAGCAGAAAAGTAAATATAAAAAATATAAAAGAAAAAGATAAAATAACAGATTTGGATCTAAGACATATGAAATTTTTGAAAATGAAAGTGTAGTAGAAAGTAAAATATGTAAAGAAATGAACCAATCCAAAAGAAAGAGAAGATTTAAATATGTAGGGAAATACAACATGCAACAATCAATTTATATGTTCCAGAATATTAGGAAAGTCTCTGAAAGTGAAACAATATTGTTTTAGATTATTATTTTGGAATGAGATGGTTTTGGTCTAGAACATTGTTCTAGGGTAGTCACTTTTACTTGCACAACTGCCATCTGATATCTCATCTTTGTCTAGTCTTCCACTCTTTAAAAAACAGCTGAAAACACATCCAATAAACACTGGCTTTGTTCCTGTAACAACCCAGATTAACCTTTCTTTTTCCTTTCCTCCTTAATTCCTCCTCACACAACATCCTATAGACATATGTAAAAAAAAAAAAAAAAAAAATCTTTTAATCATTTTCTTTTTCACCTTTTACATATTATATACTTATTGTTAGAATCTGTATAGCAAATATCTACTAAACTTTGTTTATGTAATTTCCTGCGATGACTATGCCTGTTTGCATGTATATCTCATGTTCTGACTCAATGTGTTATTATTTTTGACCTTGTATTGACTGTTTCTGTGAATTATCTGTAATATCGTTGGAGCTTTTCTCCCCGGGCCTCCACTGAAAATGGACATATATCCAGCTGGACTAGCCCGGTCAACAAATGTAAAATAAAAATAAAAATAAAAATTTTATCTTATCACAAAATGCTTGTATTTTACATGTAACTGTAGTAGAACCAGAAAGAATTAGTTGGTATATAAAGTATACTAATGGATAACTCTCTCCCTTCCTCTCACATTTAATCATCATTGCCACCATAGTCAGGAAATCCTTCTGTCTGGCTCAACTGATTTCCAAACAAATATCTTCAAGATCCAAGGAAGTTATCCTACCACTGTACTCTTCTCTTATCGGCCCCATTATTGAATGCAATACCCCCTTTGGTATGTACAATCCAAGGTGTATCACTTAGTTGGAAAGGTGCCAAAGATTTCTGAACAAGAATATTAAAGGTCTTATATCTTTCAGCACAGGATCATAGGAAGTTACTAGGCTATTGGCCCCGAGGCCCTTATAAGCCTAGCCAAGAGTTTAACCCATATATAGCCAAATCAGCACCCAATGCCCCTGTCCAGCAGGGACATGGGTGGAATTCCAAGGATATATTTTCTACTTCCCATTCAGTTATCCAAGTTGTGCTTAAGGTACTCTGCTTGATGTGGAGAGGGAGTCTATTCCACAGATGGGAGAGTCTCTGGGACATATATCTGTCCCGACAACAAGTTCTATTGTTTTCACAGACCAGGTTGAGGCCACATGTGTAGATTACTCGAGTGGAGCTTGACTTGGGGATATGCAGCATTCCCATCAAGGTGGGGTCTGAGATCGCCTTGCATGCCAGACAGAGGTCACCTCTGAGGAGTCTGTATGAAACTGAGTAGAGGGAAAGGGCTTTTAGCCTATCTGTGTATGATAAATCTTTGAGGCCCTGGATTCTCCTGGTGAGGAACCTCTGTGGTCTCTCCAGCTGCTGCATGTGCTTTGCGAGATGCATGCTGAATGGGGTCTTGTACTCAATAATGGGCCTTATAAGGGAAAAATACAGGGATGTTATGACCTTCTTGTCCCAGGATGAGATACCCTTACATATTAGGTGGGCCATGTAGAAAGCTTTCTATACAATGGAAGCAACATGGTGGTCAAAAGTCAGGTTGCTATCAATCTGGGTGCCCAAATCCCTCAAGACTGACTGCATGCTTAGGATGTTGTTATTAATGTGATAATTTGTGGGGATGATGCATTTTTTTGTATTCAGCTTAAGGCCATGTTTCTGACACCAGTCATTTGTATGGGTGAGACCCTCTTGGAGGATGTCCATGTCACTAGGGGAATTGATGACAGTACCCAGCTTGCAGTCATCTGCAAACTTGGTCAGCCATAGCCCACTGGTTTTGGCCTGCACCTCAGAAAGTATATCCTAAATAACAGAGGCCCCAAGACTGAACCCTGAGGCATGCCACTCAATATGGGCCTACTGCCTGAGGTGACTTCCCCTATTTTGACTAGATGGGTTCTATCAGTGAGCCAGTTAGCTACCCATCTGGTAACATACAGATTGATGCCTAGTTGAGAGAGTTTATCTATTATACCCGAGTGGGGAATAGTGTTGAAGGCTTTGACCAGGTCAAGCTAAGTGGTATGTACTGTCTTCCCCACCTCCATGGCTTTGGTAACTGTCTCAAAAAAGTCGACCAGATTTAACAGACATGACCTCCCCTTGATGAAGCCAAACTGTGTGGGATCAAGTGTTTGGAGGTTGCCAATGTCCTTGTTAATGAGGTCCATGATAATCCATTCCATGGCCTTGCTGATCAGGCTAATTAGGCTGATGAGTCTATAATTTCCCAGATCGGTGGACACTCCACCTTTGTGGAAAGGGATGCCAGTGGCTGTCCTCCACTCAGCTGGGACAAAGCTGGTACATAGGCTATGGTTGAATAGGGCACCTAATAGTGCTGCAAGTCCCTGCCTGAGTTCATGTAGGATGCCTGGGATGATTTCGGGTCCCATGGAGGCTGTATTTTTTTGCCTTTGAAAGAGCAGTGATGACCTGATCCCTAGATGTAAGGGGAAGAGGGCAGGTACTGGGAGTGTCCTGATTTACTGATGGGGGGACAGATTGGTGAAATTTTCTCTGAATCTGTCAGCCAGCAAGTATACTATATCTACAGCATTTGTATATGTGGTGTCCTTGACCACCAGTTCTGAACAGATCTGGGTGCTACCTTTGAGTTTATGGAAATATGTGAAGAAGGCCTTTTGATTGTCTCTAGTAGATGTGGCCAATTTGGACTCGAAGTTTGCTTTGGAGGATTTCACTAGTGCTCTTATTTGCTTGTTTAGGCTAAGGAGAGATTGCTTCCAATTGAGCACCTGCTCCTTCTTGGTCCTGGACAGCAATTTTTTTTCTTTTGTTATAGAGTTTATTTATTGCATATGTCCCTCAGACAGGTTTACTCTTCCTTACGGAGGATGATTTAGTTCTGTCAGGTATTCCTGATTCCATGCATCTATATAAATGTTCGTATAGTTTTGGATACTGGTGCCAGTACCTAGAGAGAGGGAGGAGGCTGTGAAGCTGCTTACACCATCCCTCAGGAGGCTTTAGTCAGCTTTGGAGAAGTTTTTTAGTTTGACCTTAGCTGGGGGGGGGTCAGAGAACATGGTGACTTCGAACATGACCGCTTCATCATCAGATCTTACAAGGGAGGATGATACTGCAGGGATGCTGCAGTGGTTACTCATGTTGGTTAATACCAAGTTCGTGATATTATCACCTCTTGTCATGCCGCTAGATTAGTACAACTGTTCTTATATTCAGTAGCCTACAGGCACTGGTGGTCTTCATTTTTGAGCCATGATAGATGCAGTCCAATTTCACATCCTATTTCTTTGCAAATCCAGTGAAACATCCACACTTAGGACCTAAATCTATACCAAGAAATAAACAAGACTTGCTGGAGAGATATGTTCCTATCACAATATATTCCTAGCCTATATAATTTACCACGACAAGTCAAAGTACTAATCTGGCTACTTTTAAGGTTAGTCTTAATGAGTGGATGAATAGAAACAAATTTATATCAGGGTTATCATGTATGGTCCTACTCAGTTTGGGAGGGGAGTACTATTAAGTGCTTAAAAAGTTTCTAATTTAACTCATTTACTCCAGTCCAAATCTGAAGGTTTGTACTCATAACTCCCAATAATTGCATCCTGAGATTTTTGACAAAATCAAGTTATACCCTCACATTTCAAACAAATGCTAATACCTTTGGAACCATAAGGGTTCCTAAATAAATCTCATCTGCAAACTGTTCAACAGAAATAAATCTTTTCAGTGGCAGTTTTCATTAGATTTTAGGTGTTAAAATGGATTTATAACATGTAATAAACAACAGTGAATAGCAATGTTGTAATATTTTAACAGCGTGTAATATCTTAGGAATCATTCAAGCAAGACCATACTGCTAGCAACATTTTGTTCATCCATCTGTGAACTTTCACATGGAGGCAAGTAGTTATATCTGTGATACTTGGTTGTTCATATATTTATAAAAATATGAAAATTATGACAATGTAAATAAGTAGTGTAAGAACAGCAATTAATATCCCTTAAGAAGCACTAGCCAAAGGTCATATACTAGTGCAGTTATGTCGCCTATCATGTAAGCTTTAAGATGAAAATTTTCAACAGTTTATATGTAGCACAGTTCTGAAATTATTAAAGTAATATGAACAGTGTATATTAAAAGTCTGAAGGCTGTAACAGCTGAGACACCTGACAACTTGGCTGAAATGGCTTAAAGATGTGTATGGCTAGGCATCTTAAAGTCACCATGGTCACTTGCCTAGTATGTCCCTACGTTTTATGGGGGGAATTTAATTCTAGTTTAACCAAGATAAAAAGAAGAGAAAACAGACATTAATAATAAATTTTGCAAGATCTTAATAAATAAAAAGAGATAGTGTTCTAGCGGGTCTGAAGGGCCTACTTACCTCAGGAGGAATTCAGCTAGTAGAACAGACTATTATCTTTACTAATAGTGAGTTATTTTAATAAAAAAGGGAATGTGTGTTATACGATCATAAAGCTTTAGTAGTTACCTTGAAGAGTAGCAAAATGAAGGAGCAGGATCTGGCAGCTGATAAAGAAGATTAAGGCTCTAAGCTAATTCCAGTAGCATATGGTTTGATTCCCTCAATATTCATTTGATGAGTATAGGACCTTGAGCAAGTCATTAAACCAGACACTGCTCTGGGATAATTGAGAATTTGGGCTTGGCATCTTAATGGTCTCCTGGACTGCATGTCTTATAACTACCTGCGAACCTAGGATGAGCCTAGGTTATTTATGCTCAAGAAAGACTTATTTGAAAAATATGAGGTATCAATTTATTTAATCAATGTGAGGCAAGATCATGAAAAGATATGGTTTGCTTATAAAATTATATTGAATGGTGATATTTCCTCAAAAAGAAGCTAATTATAGAAAGTATGTGAGGGGTGCTTATACAGAAAAGGAAAGAATAGGATGACTGTAGCAAGTTAATGTATGGATATAATCAAGCCATATTACAATGAAACAACATTAATCGCATTCCCCAGGAATTAGGAAGCATTGCAAGCAAAAGACAAGTCTGTGGTTTAATCAGCAAAAGTACAGAGGAAAAAGTGAAATGCATGAAGTGTTTAAGGTTGAATTTAGAGTGCAGAAAGGACAGCCAAGTGGATAGTCTGGAAATATCTGCTGCTCAGTATCTGAGGCAAATTACTGATAGAAAGCTTTCCGTACAATGGAAGCAACATGGTGGTCAAATGTCAGGTTGCTATCAATCTGGGTGCCCAAATCCCTCAAGGCTGATTGCATGCTTAGGGCATTGTTATTAATGTGATAATTTGTGGGGATGATGCATTTTTTTGTATTCCGCTTGAGGCCATGAGAATTATTTTTCACTTGCTGCATAATAGCATAACAGAGAATAATTTTAAGGAAATATGTGTTTTTATGTGGGATGTGAAGTTGCAAGAATTAGACAAAGCTTTAAAATTATTAGAGTTAAAATCATCATTAAAAAAATGTCAGTGCCGAAATAATTCTGTATTCCTTAATTTTATTATAACAAGTTGCAAAAATGGCAATATGAGAAGCTGTTAATGGAATTAATGAATTTATGTCTTCAGGTATACCCACTCCCATATATGGTTATTTCTATAGTTAAAAAGCTGATATGGAGAGGCCAGGGGAAAAAAAAAAAAAACGTTTGGACAACGAGAGAACAATTTCATTGTTCAATTATGATTAAAATTTTTAGCATTATATGAAAGAAGTGAGAATGCGAGTTCAGATAGTTATATTTATACATGGTGAAGTGCAAGGAATTGCTAATAGTTTAGGAATATCAGGAGTATTGTGATTAGTAAAAGAATATATGAGAACATCAGTAAGGAGATGAAGCAGGGCTGTTATGAAAACTGAATATCATAAAGGCACATGATTCCATAGATCATGCTTTACTATCACAATACCAGAGAAATTAGGGTTTAGCAAAAAACAGTATTGTGGTTAACTGAAGTCTGTGATCACTCATATGCTTGACCACTAGCAAATGGCAATGTTGCAACACCTATATTAATGAAGCATAGAATTCAGCAAGGGTGCTCTCAAAGTACATTATTTGAACAGAGCATGTATTATATTGTATATAATATAAAACAGAGACTAAACTAGGCATTACAGTTGGACATTTCCAGCAGTAGTAACTTATGCTGACAACATGATTTAAATATGGATAGTGGAGAAAGATTCAAAACAGATCATGATAGTAGCACAAGATGCTTTAATGAAGTTGGGTCAGACAATGAATCCAGGTAAATATGAAGGAGTTGGAAATGTCATTTTTGTAAGGACTGCTTTCTCTTCCAAAAATGTTTCAATTTTAAGAAAGTCCTTAGGATGAAACAGCAGTTTAGTCAGCGGGAATATATTTTGGTTAACATGTAAGCCAGAATTCAAAAATGGAGACTGTTTCCTATGTCTTATGAAAAAAGTGCATGTTATTAACAGTTGTATTTGTCCCCTATGTGTTTATTTAGCAGGAGTGTTGTTGCTTCCTTTAAAGTGATATCTGCTTACTGATTGGATTATTGTTGTTGCTTAAAGCTAATATCACTGTCCCTGGAACTTAATGTGGCCATGTTAACACTTGATTTGTCTGGAGTACTTCTGCTAAACACTAAACAAAGAAATCTAACTTCTGATTATCTCAACAGACAATTAAGAACTGCCTCTTGCACCTTGAATTTTCCCTTCTTCTAGTGGGATTTTAAATGGCTGTGTCTCACACTTCTGATCATTATGTTAATTTGGCTTGCAATACCCTGCCCCTTTTCCTTTTTATTGCTAGTGTCTTTTGTGTAAGGTATTTATATACTATTCCCACCCATCATTCTAGGAGACCTCTGCTGAAACCCAGTTCTTAAACCATAGCAGCCCCCCTCCCCCCAATATAGGAGCAGACAATATGGATATGCAATTCATAAATGTTTTTGTGGCTGGCTTGGTAGATATGACCATCCTGAGACAATTTAGCAATTATCTCAATCCTCAGATAACCAGTTAATCCTTAAAGTAACTAATACAGTGTACAGGAGATATAAAATCACAACTTCCTTGGAGGCAAAAGTCTCGCTTACAAACAAGGTTGTAAAGAACACTCACAGTTCATCCTTCACACATACCACTCATCACACACAGATGATCTTATGCTGAGGCACTTAAAACAAACGTTTCCAAACTTCAAAGACCTCCTAAGCCATCCAACAACAACACCTTTCCTCAGAAATCATTAAAGCACACACCAAAAGCAACACTAAACACTAAACATATACCCAGTAGTCCCCAAAGAATAAAACTCATAAGGCGAGCAAGTACTTTACCTAATATTCTTGTCACTGGGGATTCAGTTGTATGACACACACATGCCTTACTCACTAAGACAGATAAGGAGAAGATGACTGTTAAGTGCCAGGATCTGCAATATCATGCATGCACTCAGGTCACTGCACCCCAGATATTAATATGATTCTATCATAGTACATATGGGTGCAAATTACCTGAGGTGTACCTCACTGGACTATATGAAAATGGTTCTGCAATATCATGCATGCAATCAGTTCACTGTACCCAGATATCAATATGATTCTATCATAGTCCATGTGGGTGTAAATGACCTGACATGCACCTCATTGGACTATACGAACATTGTTCCCATTCTCTAATGGACAGAGGCCAACAGTAAGAAGAATTTTTCTCCAGTTAACACCCCCCCCCCCACAATGCCCTTAGCTACCTCCTTACTAACATTCTCTCCCTACCTGGACACAAAATTGGGTTGGAGGTGCATGACTAGGCTTATAAAGGCCTTAGTCACTGTTAGCCTAGTAACAACTTATGAATCTATAATACTCACATCAATTCTTGCAGTACTAAAAAGGTGGAAGATTGTGTCAATACTGAATCCCAAGTAAAAAATAAATTATCAGGTAAACAACTTTAGTAGTACCATGGGTAGTAGTGTCATGTCTGAAAATTCAGCATTACTAATAGTGTTCAAAATGTCTGCCTTATCTGCAAACATTGTTATCACAGCCCTGATATGTACAATTCTTAGGGGGGGTTTAAAAACCTTAGCATACCTTGTTTGTGATAGTGTATAGGTATTATGCTTTCTCAGTTTATAAAAGTTTTTCATTTAAATTACACAGATTTTTGTAATTTTCTGTCATGTTGTCTGTTACATACTCTATATATCAAATGATCTTTGCAAGTAATCAAAATATGCTGCAAAATTTGGAAGCTCACTTCATTAAATTGTTTAATAGATTGGCCCATTTTTAAAATAATCTGGATAACATTGCCAGTTTCCCTTCTATCCTGCAGCCCTATCATGAATATAAATCCTGATTTGATGTTATACCTGTAGAGAAAGTCATCTAGCAGTTTATAGTGCCACACCAATGCCATCAATTTATTTGATACAGGTTACACCAAGAAGATGAACTCAGATTCAGAAAGATGTTAAATTAATGAATATCATCAGGGCAGCTTATTGTACTGGTATTAGAGCTTTAGCTCCCCTAAATGAAAAAAAAAAAAGACTGAACTTTCTAGAAAGGCATACTTATATTTATTTTTGTTTAAAATTGTCAGGTTTCCTTTTGAAGGGGTTCAGAACTCCATACATGTTGCTGCACATTTGTGGAGTTCCAACGTTCTACTGTTTTCAAAAATAGCCTAGAGTTAGCACAAAGAAGTGCATGCAAATACAAAATAATATAATTATCAGGGCTCTTATCATTTTAACGACTACAGAAATGGTGTTTCCAAGGAGCCTTTCTGAACTACTGGAGAAAGCACCAAGGAGCAGTCTCCAATTCCCTCAAGCTATTTGAGGTGACCAGTGTTTGAGAGAGCATAGATGCAATTTAAAGAAAATGTGAACCATCTCAACATTCTAGCTGCTTTACCTGCTTCTTTGCCTTGATACAATGCATCTAATGAAGCAGCCAGCTGTAGCTTCATATAAATGACTTGGAAGAACAGCAGAAATACAAAAAATGTGTGGTTAACGGAAATCATCGTAGCTGCTAATGCACCAACTTGATTTGATTAAGGATAAAATGACTGAATTTGCTGATAAGCAGTTTTTATTAAATAATAAAATTACTGATTTAGAATCATAGATAAGAAGAAAAAAAATCTTTGACTGGGGAGGGTACAAAATCATGTAACAGTAAAATTGGACTAGATAATGTTCTACAGAAAAAAATTGATTCTGTTTTAGAAACAAAAAAAATCTGTAAGGAATGACTTACAGCATTTACATCATTTTGCAATTGTATTTTACAAAAGATCAATGGAAGACAAAACATTCCTATTATTGTTAAATTTATAAAGAGTTATAATAAAGAAATGGTTTTGTCATCATTGATAAGGAATAAAAGAATATATTTGAATTATGCTAATATTTCAAGTTTTTGTTTTTTTGCCTGCTGAAGTAAAGTTGGGGAAATCATTTTCGGATATAAGAGAGCAATTATTGCAAAAGCAAGTCAAGTCCCCTTTTTCCTGCCAAGCTTAAAGTGACTTGGAAGGCTACTTCATTTGTGCTGACAAGGAAAGAGGAGTCAGAACAGATCTTTAGTGCAAAGAATTATTTAACTCATTGCCCTAGGAAGCCTGCCAAGTTTCTGCCTTCTTAACTGGGTACAGACTTTTTTTTCCTTTTTTGAAAATGTATTGGGCATTCATTGGCTCCTTTTTTCTTCTTTTATTCTGGTTCACTTATGCATTTCTTTGTGTACTGGTCTGGTTGAAGAAATCTATTTTTTTTTTTAGATGTCCCATAGTATTAGTGTACATAAGCGTTTTTTTAACTTGTATGCATATTAAAGTTATGTTCCTGAATATTAATGTTGTGCATACCTTTTCTAAACTGAAAAGTTTATAAAATGTATTGAAAATTTTTTGAAGATATCTTTTTGTTACAAGAGGCCCATATAAGTGATAATCAATGCCTGTATTTATCTTCAAAACATAAATGGATTTTAAAAATGTATAATAACTGTGGATTAGCAAGATCTGCAGGTAAAGCAATATTAGTTAAAACTTAGTGAAGTGGTGACGTCACTTAATATTCTATGGGTCTTAAAAGAGCATATTGTTGCTCTTTCTATAAGATTTAATTTGAAGATAACATTAGTGTCAGTTTATGGTCGCTTTAAGTCAAATCACTCCTTTTTAGATAGTATTTCAGGCATTCTTCAGAAATTGAATAATGTCACTACCATTATAGGGAGAGACTGAAATGCTATTCTTAACCCAAAACTTGACTAAACAATTTACCAAATAAGCAGGCTATCAAACCTTGCATAGAAACCTTTATATGATGGTCGGAGGGTAAAAACCTAATGAAAAGATTATTCTCACATTATGCAAGTGGTTAAATTATATTCAAGGATTGATTTTTTTCTTCTTTCACAAGATATGATAACAAGATCCAATATTAAAAATAATAGGTTCACACAGCCTATCTAGATCTTGCCAAGGCTTTCGAAACCATCCCCCACTCTGGAATTATAGATAAACTCACTAAACTAGGTATAAATCCCTATGTCACAAGATGGGTTGCCAACTGGCTCACTGACAGAACCCACACTGTGAAAGTAGCAGACTGCAAATCCAACTTCAGAGCAGTGACAAGTGGAGTACCAAAGGGTTCAGTCCTGGGTCCTCTCCTGTTTGGTATCTACTTCTCTGAAGTACAGGCTAACACAGAAGGTCTTTGGCTAATGAAGTTTGCAGATGACTGAAAACTAGGAGCCATAATTGAAACTCCTAACGATGTGGACATCCTACAAAAGGGCCTCACTGAGACAGATGCCTGGTGTCAAAGCCATGGCCTCAAGCTCAATGCCAAAAAGTGCATTGTCATCCCCTTTAGTAAAAACTCTGTACCCATGAACTACAATATAGACGGTAGTATACTTAACACCGAAAGTGTGATAAGAGGCCTTGGGACACAGGTGGACAGTAGTTTCTCCTTTAATAATCACATCGCCACAGTAGTCAGGAAATCCTTCTACATGGCACACCTCATCACAAAAGGTTTCTCATCCAGAAAAAAGAGGTCATTGTTCCCCTCTACTCATCACTCATTAGACTCATTATAGAGTACAACACCCCTTTTGGTATGTACCTTACAAGACATCTACAACAACTGGAAAGGCTGAAGAAATACCTCACAAAGAGGATTACCAGCCTCAAACAGATGCCCAACACAGACCGTCTCAAAAAACTCCAGCTTTACTCCATCGCATATCACCTACTCAGAGGTGATCTCTGCCTAACATACAATGCTATGTCAAACCCAGAGCTGTTGGACATGCTCCACTTAAAGAAATCCCAATCCCTCCAAGCTACATGCTCTAGGGACCTAAACCTTGTCACCACAATAAACAGAACGTGCCGGAGGGATAGATTCCTGTCCCAGAGATTTCCCATACTTTGGAATAAACTACCTATCTATATCAAACAAAGCTCCTCATTAGCACTCTTCAAGAAAAATCTTGATGATTGGATGGGAAATAGGAAATTCACTCTTGGGATCACCTCTGTGGCTCTGCTCGGCTATGGCACAGGAAAATAATTTTCTTTGGTGGCAAAAGCCAGGGTACCTTTTTGGATGGGCTTGTATAGGCCCCAAGGCCGATAACCTAGTACCTACCTATGAACCTATGAGATGTGTTTCTTATCTGATCATATACTTTTGTTTTCATCGGTCAGGAAATCTATAGTATAACACCTATTTAAACAAAAGAGAATGTTTGCAGATTGGTTTGCAAATGCTGATTTTAATGAAGTAATTGGTGGCTAAATTAGGGAATAGTGTATAATAAATTGTGGCAGAAGTGTGCTGCCAATGATCCATCTGAGTTGGGGGATGCTGGAATAAGTCTCAGTCTCGGGCTTTCCCTTTTCTTACTTTGTTTGAAATAATTTAACTTCGCTTGTATTTAAGTGTTGTATTTGCGTGGGTTTGCACTCAGTTTACCGGAGCTGCTCAGAGGCTGGTGACTTTAACCAGAGATTTAGAGTGAATTGGAATTAAATCCAAGGCATGCATTGAAATCTGCTGAAAAATAAGTATTTTTAAAGCCCACATTGCACTTTGAGAACAGTATTCTACTAAATTGCTGTTTAATTTAAACTGTTTGTTGCTGCTGTGATTGTGATTTGTTGCACTTTAAACTTCTAGTATTTCTGCATTTCATAGCATAGGCTATATTCAGACTTGCTGAGTCTAGACTGTTTGGTATCACTTGAGCACTAAAACAAGCCACCTTACATTAAGACGATCCCCCTGCATCTTTGTGGCAGAAGTATGCAGCCTAGGACCCATCTGTGTTGGGGATTGCTGGAATAAGGTTCAGTCTTGGGCTTTCCCATAGCTACTTTGTTTTAAAATCATTTAACTTCACTTGTATTTAAGCTTTGTATTTGCACATAGCTGCGAATTGTGCAGCAGGGTTTAGCACAGCTGTGTATAGAAGCAAATGCCTAGAAAGACACTTTTCCCTAGATATCTGCTAGGGAACCTTCCTAAGTTCCCCTGCTTCACTGTACGCAACACACTTGCACACCGCTGCTCCGTGAGCAAATCAGTTGTGCATTGTGAAGCACTAACACAGTTTTCTACCCCTATCCCTCCATAGAATAGCCATTTTTTGCTTTTCTTACAGCAAAACCTGGTCCATCTAATCCACTCCCACTAGTTACTACAGTGGATCTATATTAGATAATCAAACTTTCAAAAGTTCGACTGTCATATGGTCAACACCATATGATTAAACTTTCAAAAGTTCAACTGTCATATGGTCAACACCATATGATTAAACTTTCAAAAGTTCAACTGTCATATGGTCAACACCATATGATTAAACTTTCAAAAGTTCGACTGTCATATGGTCAACACCATATGATCAAACTTTTAAAAGTTTGAATAGCTAATAAAAAAATAAACTACACAAATAGCCTACCTGAATGTTTTAAGCCATGGGGCAAACCCACCTGCACCCCCTATACCCCCCAGCTCTTTAAATATACCAACTCTGCGATCGCACTACAGTGCAGAAAAAGTAAATCTTCCCATTCCGCTCTGTATGGAGATCTCTGTTAAAACATTCAAACTTTCAAAAATTTGATCATATGGTGTTGACCATATCACAGTCAAACTTTTGAAAGTTCGATCATTTAATATAGACCCTTACTACAGTATATACCTGCCATAATAAATGGTCAGTTTCCTACCATTTCTCCAACCAACCTGATTGACATGGGCATCCTGAGGCAATGCAGCAATTGCCTCATGTATACTGACAACCAATTACTCCTAAAACAAATACAGCATGTGAGAGATGTATCTATAGTATGAATTTGGAATCAATTCTCTCACACGACAACAAGCCAAATATCAAACATGTTGTCACCACACACTTCACCTCATGTACATAACAAGCTCACAACACATAAAGGCACATATGCAGAGGTACCTAAAGATCAGAGACCTCCCAATTGTAAACCTACTTCACACACACTTCAGACCCAATAAAATCCACTAAACATAATAATACACACAACAGTGTCTTAGCCAATAAGACTCTAAAACAAAACACCTGAAAACCAAATGCCTTGGTCATATGTGACTCCATAGCGTGACACACAGATGTCCCTCTCTCTCCAGGCTGGATAAGGAGAAGGTCATATTCCGCAGCCTATCAGGTACCACGATCTGACAAGTCATACATGCATTCAAGTCTCTCAACAAAAGTGCCATTATGACTCTGTCAAAGTGCATGCTGTAGTGAATGACTTGAGATGTACCTCACTGGACTATATGAAGAGAGGCATGACTGAGCTCTCAGATTATGTGTCCCAGGCAGGTATTCCTCTGGCCCTAAGCAATATTCTACTTTTCCCCAGGATGATGCCTCAATATAAACAAAAAAATATTGACTTCAACAATTGGCTTAGCTTCTGGTGTCAATCCAGGCAGATCCAGTATCTGTCAGACCATGCTGCTTTGCCAGAGATGGTATTCACATGTCACCTCTTGGCTTTTGGTTACTGGCAATGGTACTTTCCTACCCCATAGTGCCTTTTTTTTTTAACAACAAAATTCCTGACATAAAAAAAACACTAGAGACATACTCAAGGTTATACTGCTTAATGCTAGGAGTCTAAATTGGAAACTGTGCTCACTGGAAGTGCCCTTACTTTGGAAGATGCCAATTTCTGTGCAGTCACAGAGACATGGTTGAAGGCTGCAGAGAGCATTACCTTGGCCGTGCAAGCCTACAATGCTTTCCACCCATTCAGACCTCAAAATGAGCATGAAAGATCCAAAGACAGAGGTGTATCCATCTTCATTAAAGACAGATACACATCAAGACTGCTCAAACAGTACAACACCCTAAACTCCAAGTTCAGCTAAGTGTAGGTAAAACCCCCTTCCATATCATTGTTAGCTATATGTCTCCCACCATGAACCACAGCAACCACTCTATCTGCCTAGACCTACTTGAGTCACTCACTATGCAGCCAAACACCTTGGTCATGGGTGATTTCAGCTATCCTTCCATCGATTGGGAGTCATACATGAGCACAAACACACTCACCCTAAGGTTCCTGGACTTTGTTAATGCAAATGCTCTGGAATAGATACTCTGTACCCCCACAAGGAGCTCAAATGTCCTAGACTTGGTACTCACTTACACAGGGGTTCTTTGTACTACCCCCTGTGTGTTGCCCTCCCTGGTAAGGTCTGATCATAAATCAGTCTTGTTCACAGTAATGATCATACCTGACCCCCCCAAGAACAAAAAGGATGAAACATTTCTCCAATGCAAGCTATAGTCTCTTAAGTGATTAGTTTCAAACCGCTTGTTACCACTGTCAACAATGACTCCTATACAGAGGTGTACACAAATGCCCTGTATAAGCACCCAAATGTATAGACTCAGCTGTACCTGAGCAGATCAATACAGGGTCCACACAAAAAAAGCACGCCACCTTGGTGGACATCAAGCATAAATAGATTAGACAACAAATGGAATAAAGTAATTACTAAGAACAAGGGGGAACTCACTCAGCAGAGGAAGGATACCCTCCACAACTTGAACAAGCAAATTAGATATCTTGCAAAGTCCTCTAAAGCCAATTACAAAGCTAAACTACCATTCTTAGCTAAGGATAATCACAAGGCATTCTTTAGCTATGTCACAAATCTAAAAGGGCAGGCCCAGTTTGTGCCAAACTAGTTGTGGATGGTACCATTTATTCTGATCCTGATGACATCACCAACCTGCTAGCAGACAAATTTGGCACAAACGTCATCCTCTATCCCTGCCAGACATACCCCAAAGCATACATGTCATCAATCCTCTACCTAGTATCTTTAAAGTGCAGATCTAACCATGCTGTCCATAGCCAAAAACAAAGTATCTACAGGACCGGATAACATCCCAAGCTGCCTACTAAATGGTCTAAAACAGGACCTAGCAGAACCTCTTGGCACTATCTTCAGCCATAGTCTAAGTAATGGCTTTGTCCCAGCAGAGTGGAAAACAGCAACAGTAATTCCCTTGCACAAAGGGGAGTACATCATCTGACCCTGGGAATTATAGACTCATAAGCCTAACCAGCCTTATCTGCAAGGCCATGGAGAGAATCATCATGGACCTTATCAATAAAGACATAGGTGACCTTCATACTCTTGACTCACCCCAATTTGGCTTTGTTAAGAGTAGATTGTGCTTATTAAACTTGGTGGACTTCTTCAAGAATGTCACCAAAGCCCTGGAAGAAGGCAAAACATTTCATACATCCTATCTTGTTAAAGCCAAGGCTTTTGACACAATTCCCCACTAAGGCATCATTGAGAAACTCACACAGCTGGGGTCTGAGTGGTGAGATGAAAAGTCAGCAAGCAAAGGAGAGTAGTAGTGCTGAAATTGAATTCATTCTCAAGTCTTGGTGAGTACCTTCATGAGGTGGACCCTGTTTTCTTCAAAATCTCACCAAGATGACATTAATATATAGACTGTATTTATATAGCATATATCATGAACAGAAGTAGGTCAAAAATTAGAAGAGATAGCTGGGCGCACAAGACCCAGAATAAAAAAAGTGCCAAATCCTGGTAGGCGCACTGGTGCCAGAACTGGAACAAAATGGCAGTGAGAATCCTCAAAATATGGAAACATTCCTACAATGGGGCCAGGCCCAGGGAGAGGATGGCCTCACTGTTGTAGAAGGAAGTGGCAGTCCACAAAAATCACAAAAACTGATAGGCCAAAGAAGAGCCATAAATACGATAAAGTAGACTGTTAAGGATAAGAAAAAAATTATGTATTGTTACTATTATGCAAAAAGCCCAGAATTTCCAGACACAAGATATAGAAAATGATTAAGAGAGAAATTAGAGGAAAGAAAAATATTTCCACAAGAAAAACTGTCAGAACCTTCAAATGAAAAATTTCATTCATTAATGAAACAGATTTGTGAAAAACAGTATATAGATCAAGAAACTGTTTGGAAAAAAGAAGCATCTGAGGAAGTGCGAAAATATAAACAACAAAACCAAGAGATATTTGAAAAGTATGAAAAAGAAATATGGACATGGAAAAGAAAGAAAGATTTGATATTGTGCAATATTTATGCAAAGGAGAAAGCCAAATTAATCAATATAAAGAAGGCAGCCACAAAGTTATTCGAAGAGAAATACAGGCAAAGCCATCCAGATTTGGAAAATTTCTCAATAAAAAAATAATGTCACAAAGATGGAATGTAGAAAAGAAGATTAGTAAAATAGAAATTACAAAATTAGAAGTTGAAGTTATGGAGTGCCTGTGAAGTGAAGGATTTGATGTAGAAGGTCTAACCCAGGTTACATCACAGCATGATGGGAAGAGTCCCCAAAGTAAGGAGAAACAGGAAGATCAGATAACATTTGAAGAAGAAATATGGACATGGGAAAGAAAAAATCTAACCAATATAAAAAAGCAGCACCAAAGATATTTGCAGAGAAATACAGCCAAAGGAATCCAGACATGGAAAACTTTACAATACAAAAATAAGAAGACAAAGAGGAAAAGTAGAAAAGGAGATTAGTAATGGAGAAGTTAAAGAAATAGAAACTGAGGTTATGGAGTACCTACTAAGTGAAGGATTAAGTGTAGAAAATCTAATTCAGAAATCACAACAGGATAGAGCAATGGATATCCAAATTAAGGGAAACCAGTGGAACAGGAACAATTGGTCAGGTGCCATATGAAGGTAATTTGGAGCCTTCCACAGGAAACCAGTATAAATGTTCACTTGAAGCTAGACACCAAGAGAAGGAACAGGAAACTGCATAAACTTTGATGTAGTCAGTGTTGAGCAGTGATAGGCCAGTGAATTCCCATATGACAGAGCAACAGATGGCAAAGGGTGAAATTGAAGAGAATGTGCCAAAGGAAGATGCTATAGAACCTTCTACAGAATGCCAGCAGGAAATGGAAAACAAGGGATGTGCCCTCAGTTTGGAAGAAAATGAGCTAAGAGAAGAGTTGCTTGATTTAATAGACAGAGACAGATATATCAAGATCAATGAAAGAAATAGACTGCAGAAGGTTAATAAAACACAAAAAGTCAGAAGTCTGATAAATCAAATGAACACAGTAATTAGGAATGTCCATAGAGATCCATGCAGTATAACACAACTAAACAGGATATATTACTGTGCAGCTAAATTAATAACTGATAAAGTTCTACCACTAGAACACAGGGGAGTGAGAGAAAGGAAGGGGAGAAATTGAATACCATCATGGAAGTATTGAATAGAGAAAACTATAAAGCAGTTAAGACAAGAAGTGTCACTTTTAGAAGACTATAGAACAGGGAACATAACAAAAACAATAAGAAAGACAGATGTGATAAAAGCAATGTGCAGCATTAGAACAGACCAGGATCTATCATGCACTATCTCAAATAAACTAAAAATTTCTGCATAGGCGGAAAAACGTAAAAGATACGAAGATAAATATAAAAGAAAAGTACAAAATAAGCAATTTATTGGTGACTCAAAACAGTTTTGTAGAGAATTGGGAAACAAGGTAAAAGGAATTGAAAGACCGCCAAAAAAGAAGAAATAGATACATTTTGGAGAAGCATTTATAAAGATCCTGTGGAACATAACGAAGATTCACTCACTCTAAGGACCTTAACCTAGCCTGTGACATTAACAGAACATGATGGAGAGACAGATATGTCTCCCACAGATTTCCATCCCTCTGGAACAAACTCCCAATTCACATAAAACAGATCTCCTCAATGACCCTATTTTAACATAGCTTAGACAACTGGATGGGAGACCATAAATTTACCTTGGGGTTGTCACCTATGTCTCTCTTGGATAAGGGCAGTCGGTGCTGATCATAGACTCACACTGCAAATATAGACCATACAACTTGGTCAATAAGGGAACAAGGGTATAAAATGGCTAGGCTTATAAAGGCCCTAGGGCCAATAGCTTAGTAACTTCCTATGAACAGATTAAAATGGGACACCTTTAAGGTATACATCTCAGGACAATTAATCAGCATTAGTACCTACTTTACAAAAAGTTTGCAGCTCAAAATATATGAATTGGATGATTCTTATGCAGATAAAATCATCTAGTGGATTTGAATGATGACAAATGTATAAGTAAATGGAAAAT
The DNA here is from genome assembly GCF_019279795.1 of Protopterus annectens. Taxonomy (NCBI): domain Eukaryota; kingdom Metazoa; phylum Chordata; order Ceratodontiformes; family Protopteridae; genus Protopterus; species Protopterus annectens. The sequence continues at coordinate 208,613,184 of NC_056730.1, forward strand.
ATCAAAGAAAGAAAACAATACGAATATCAGTTTAATGAGTTTCTGTTCAGCACAGACTAAAAGAATGCATACTTATATAATGATAATATTGGTAAAGCTTTAGATTCACAATGTAGAAAAAACATAACTAGAAACAGTGTAAAAGATCTTAGAAATACTCACGGAGAAGTATGCCATCCTCAAGAGGAGATTGAACAGGTAATGTTAGATCATTTTATTCAAATATATACATCTTCTTGGATTCAGAATGATGTCATTTTAGATGAAATGATTTTTGAATCTCCTAGAATAAAAGTTTCCAAATTTTGATGATATAATAAATAGTATAGATACAATTAATGTAAATAAGGATCCTGTTCCTGATGGCATTCTTGCAGAATTCTATATCACTTACAAATATGAATTAGAATCTTATTTAGTTTATTTCTCAAACTTTTAAAATATACCTAATGGGAAAAAGAACAATGATTGCATATTACCTGCTCATTTTAGGCCTCTTTCAATCTTCAGTATCACTTATCACATACTCACCATGGCTGTTAATAAAAAATGGATATTTGAATAAAATCTCAGTTTGGCATTTGTCCAAGTATCACAATGCCAGATGCTAATAAATTTCATCAGGCTGTGCTGTTTACCATGCAACACAACAAACACATTAAGATGCAGCTTTTGAAAACTGACAACTCTTAAGGTATTTGATATTTTGAATAGAAAATGTATATGTAGTATTTAGGCTATTCTCTATTGCCACATAACATTATCACAATAATTCAAAATCAGTATTTAAACACGTGTGAAATTTAAGATAAATAATGCAACATCTAGGAAATTTCAGTTATTTGGTAGGATTTCATGAGGGTTGCCCTTTTTCTTCCTCCCTGTTTTGTTACTGGAGTTCCTGTTATGAATGGTTATATTGCAAGCATCACTTATGCAGACAATTTTGTAGTTTATACGTTGGATTATGAAAATGATATAGTAAAACTGCATGTGCTGTTTTTAAAATACACACTCCCCAGGATTCATGAAGCTTGGCGCAAGGACGGCATTAGCCTTGTGCCGGCCGTGTGGTGTAGAGATGGCGCAGCAGCACCACATGCATATTAATGAAGGCGCACTGCCGTAATGGCCACGTGCATAGGAAACATGTATGAGTGCAGGGGGCATGTCCAAGCACTGCACAGAGGCGTGAACATGTCAGCTGCATATGCGCAGCCTAAAATGCTGACTAGTACAGCCTGCCTCTAATAGTAATCACTCCTATCAGTGTCCATGGATACTGAAATGTATGCAAAGCATACAAGACATCATTGCGAACACCACAATAATATGTAAACACAAAGGCACATAGCTGAATATTGAGTCCCTGTCCCTTGAACAAAGATATTTAAAACCCCGTGCCCATATTCCATTGTAGTGTCACTAGTTATAGCAAGTGGAAGCAAAATGCACTGTGTTAGCGTGCTGCCAATTGCCAAGCCTAGCCCAGCGGTTTGGGTTACCACCTGTCCTACATTGTGAGGGACAGTCCCCCTCTAGGCAGGTGTGTCCATACCAAAACCATAATAAATGTGAAATGTCCTGCCATAGTAGGACATAATTATGTCCCATATGTTATGTAATAGTCCCATACAGTACGTATGCCCATATATAAAATACCTATATGTTACAAGAAACAGAATAAGCAAGTAAATGAAACAGGATAAGCAACTACACCACTACAACAATAAAAGCTTATATGTAGGCATAAAACTAAAGTACTATCCTTTGTAATGACCGTGGGTATGTGTTGGTCTGTAAACTCAGATGTGTGCCACGAAAATGTCCCATCCAGGTCATATGAAAAAGTGGCAACCCTACCAATGGTCAGAGCATTCACCCAATATCTGCCCATTCATGGTCCATGTCCTTGTCAGGACGGCCCATAGACGAAAGAGTATTACCCGGGTCTACCTACCATGTCATGAAAGATATGTATTTGCGTGTACCTATGTGCGTGAAGTACAGCATATGGATGATATGAAATGTTAGTGTAGACCTCACAACCATATTGGTCCCAGAGATATGTAGTGTACACAATGTGCTCTGTTGACTGTGCCATGGGCCATCAACTAGAT
>NC_056730.1:208620303-208650303 GCF_019279795.1 Protopterus annectens
CGTAACAGTATAAGCAACTATAATGCTAAGAGTAACCTTTTATTTAGGCAAAACAATGAAGTACTCCCCTTTCTACTGGCTGTGAGTGTGTTGCCCTGCAAAGTCTGATGTCTCTACATACAGGTCCTATAGGGTTGCCACCTTTCCAAATGACCAGAGTGGGACATGTTCTGTTGAAATGTCAGACATTCCAGGACTAAACATACCTACAGCCATGCACAGTACAGGATTACACATATTTGCACAAATAAAAGCTTAATCTAGTTGCATTTGAATTGCTTATGCTACTTCACATAACATATAGAAGTGTCATATATAAAATAACTGTTGTATGCAATTATTAATGAAACGTAGTATATAATAATGTCCTGTAATCTGGACATGTGCTATGTCCTGATTATTTCCACAGTGTCCTTCACAAAGTGAGACAGGTGGTAACCTTAAAGTCCTACCTTGGCCAATTGAGTAGGTGGCAAACCTATAATAGGTATGTGGTAGCATGACCCGTCCGACGGATGTGGCTATCACAACACAACTAGTTTGTAATGCAGGGTCTCGGTTCCCATGTATCAGCCAGAGGGTCTCGGTTCCCATGCATCAGCCAGATGGGAGCAGAGTGTATGCGGAACACACAAATATGATTAATTCACTGGACAGGCCACTGATTCAAAACAGTCGAACGCCATGCTGTCGTCTAATGGGCAGCCATTCCCCGATACTGTAGTCATGTAGTCCAATGTGATAGGCATTACAAGGTGGGAGCAGATTGTAAGAGGAACACACAATTATGAATGATTCACCGGACAGGCCACTGATTCTGTACAGTCAAACACCATGCAGTCACCTAATGGGCAGCCATTCCCGATACTGTAGTTAGGAGTGGCCTTAGGTCAACTGGTGCCCTAGGCAGAGGGCACAATGGCACCCCCCACCACACCACCCAGTACCCCATCCTGGTATACCTACCCAAAGTAAATACTGGTAAAGTGCCCCCACTAAAGCGGTGCCCTAGGTGACCGCTTAGTTGGCCTATGCCTAAGGCCGGCTACGACTGTAGTCATGTTGTCCGATGTAATAGGCATCACAAGGTATGCCTAAGAGGAACACACGAATATGAATGAGTCACCGGACAGGCCACTGATTCCGTAAAGTCGAACGCCATGCCATCGCCTAATAGGCAGCCGTTCCCGATACTGTATTCATGTATTCTGATGTAATAGGCATCACAGGGTGGGAGCACATTGTATGAGGTACACACAAATATGATTGTGTCACTGGATAGGCCGCTGATTCCGTACACTCGAACGCGATGAAGTCGCCTAATGTCCAGCCAATCCCGATACTGTAATCATGTAGTCCGATGTAATAGGCATCACAAGGTAATATTGTGGTCCTCGCTCACACCCAGGGGTGTGAGTGACAGATGCAAGCACCAATGTCGGTGCATTAGCAAGTGCGGGATCAAGCGGGTGTAAGCGTGTTTGGCTACCAGTATGTGAGTATTGCATTGGTTAAGCAATGTAGAGGCTAATCAAGCGTAAGAGGATGTAACCAGAGGATATCATACAGTGCAGTCATTCAACAGTATAGGAATGTATCCCATCATGTAGATGTACATGTGAGTGTTTATGTCCAGCCTATAGGAACATACATATATAGAGATGTATCAGGGACATACCATGTGGCAATTAAGCATTACAAACGAATGAAATGGGAAACACCAGCGATGCCTGTATTATGTAGTGGTGCTGCTCTATGTGATCACAAGACTCCCTCAGACAGACATGTGTCAGTCATACACGCAAACAGTTGCACATTGGCCATATACATCACTCTGTGCATGTAATGTACATTAACACAACAGTACCTGTCCAATCATTATGTGTGAACAGAACTCCTGCAATGTGCTGTGTGCAACATCATCATCATCATAAGGTAAATGGGGTAACCATAGAGGGACCGGTAGTGTTTTGTGTACAATGGGATTGTCCTCCTCACATGTACCTGGACCATGTAGGAGTGATGTGCATACCAGGACCATGCCCCTGAGGGATAGTGGTGAGGAAAACAGTAGTATGTTATGATGCATATTACAAGGTTTTCATGTGTCCAGTGGGCACATGTGTGTAATGGACAGCTATGTATAGGGCAGATGGTGTCCTAGGAGCCGAATGGCCTTATGTGTCCGTAGGTGTGGGTCAGATGTTGGGGAAGGAGTGTAGGTATGGCCATGGAGAAAAGGTAGGAGCACAGAAATGGCAACATACAGGGTTGGTATATGACACGTGGGGGGGGGGGTACACCCTGTATGGATGGGTCTTCGGCATTCAAAACCCATGGGAACAGTGGGATGGAGGTCCCCAGCCATGGGCAACTGCCACTGCACCTACACAGCTGCAAATGAGGCAGTGCTGGGGGCTGTCCAGGAGGGGCAGCATCACCCTGTAAATGTGACACTCCCCCCTTGAACTGGCGTATCTGGCTTTGTAACCCCTTAGGGAGTCACCAACGCAACACGTTCAGGACTGCATGACAGCAGATATGTACCTGTCTGGTCCCGCTTCCAAGGGGGACATGCTCCATCCTCAGTGGTGGTACTACCAGAAGGTGGTGCAGAGCCAACAGATGTTGATGTTAATGGCTGGGCCCCAGATGTGCTAGTGCCCAGTGCCATGGTCAGCTGAAGTGGGACAGGAAGATCTGCCGGGACCTACAAACCCATTCAGCCTATGGTGTTGCATTTTAAACCCACATATGGCTTACTGATAGGCAACAGCATACAGGAGAACCTACGACAGTATGCATAGATATCACCAGCAACCCAACACAACAGAAGGTATACATTTGCAGAGGGAGCACAACACATGCATATATATATATATATATATATATATATATATATATATATATATATATATATATATATACCGCATGCCAATTGTACAATGTGTAGTAGACATGTGACCACAGTTATGAACAGTTGCCCATCATTGGCTTGTCACTGGGAATCCCACACAGTGTCAGTCATACCACTGGCTCATGTGACACATGTCCAGTCAGGGATGCGATGGCAGTAACACATCCCTATCATCATGTACTCTCTGCAATCCTCACACCATGCTTCAGCTGTGCACAGAAGTGTGTTCAGTGTGTAACACAGGAAACAAATGGTTAAACACACTGACCAGTTCACAGATGGCCCTACAGATGGGGTTCCCTCATGAACAGAGTACTGTCATGTCTGTATTATAACATGCAGAATAGCCATTACCACACACATGTTAAACAGGCAGTAGTCTCAATGCAGCATAGCTACACTTAATTGCTGTAGTTGTGTGGCACATCACCCTCCTATCATTAGGCTATTTCCCACTGTGGAAAATGATTGAGGTACATCCAGATATCATCTGTGATGCCGTGTCAAAACACCACATCCAGGTACCACTCACAGTGAATGTCATGGCCAGATATTAACATGGTTCCCTAGATAGTGTACTTATCATGTGGATGGCTATGCAAACACCATCACAGCTGTACCACATGCAATCAGCTAGAGGAGGACTGCAGTAGGTGCAGAGGCCATCACCTGACCATTTCCATCTGTTACAATACACATGCTGCTGATGTGCAGGTGTACATCTTCACATCCACCAGAGAGTGTGTGTGCGGGGCAGACAATGTACACCAGGGAAGGGCTTGGAGACTTAACCATAAGCATCATCTGCCACATGCTGAATAGTACAGGGGAAAACCTCTGACTACTCATTACTATTACATGTGCATGACATTACTACATGTGCCACAGAGGTGACATGTTGCTGTGCTGTAAGAGGTGAGTGAGTGCCATCTGCAACAGATATAGTAGACATACATTAGGTGTGGCACACATGTCAGTCCACGTGAACGGATGCCATTGTCACCACAACCACACTCTAATGGACATGCGTTGACACATTTGACAGGGTGGCAAATACACAATGTAACTACTTAGTTTGCCACACCGCAGTAATGCACAGGACCACATGCACCACAGGGGATATCTGGAGGTTCTATGGGCTAGGGCATGTGAAAGTGCTTGACAACTGTTAGTATGCCAATGAGGTTTATACTGGGAGTGACTGTGGTTGGGGGCATCACAACCCACATGCAGACACAGGGTGCCAGTACTGTCATGCAGGTATGCATTGCTCCATGAGTGTGTAGTGTTGGGTTGTGCAAGATGGCTGTACAAGGCTGGATGAGGTGTAATCCTTGCCATCACGTCACCCAACAATGGTGTGCAGTGCAGGGGTGTAGTGTCTGCAATGTCCCACACAGATGGGTACTGCATTATCTGGCCTGACCTCCTGGTTACCAATGTGTAGGGCCATAGCTTTGCAATGCATGCCATGTCTGTGTTTGATAGTCCTTCACATGGACATTGCCTGGGATGTGCATGTCCCACAATACTGTACAGTGACATGTACAGGTGTACCTGGTTTGGCAGACACATGTAGTGTACACAACCTGTTATACCCCGATATGCCAATTCTGGCCTGGTGTGGCGAAACCTGCTTATAGTGAGGAGGTCAGCCCTGCACCTGCATGGATAGAATGGACAGGTATTCCGTGGCATCAGTGGCATGGGTCCATACAGTGCACATGTGTACAGCATTGTCTGGCCTTAGTGGATCACATATGATGGCACCACATATGTTGCAGCCATTCAATGTGGAAAATAGTGAAGGCACAATGACTGCATATATGTGATTATTGTACTGCTGTACAGGTTGCCATGTCCTCTGCAGACCACTGCAGTCACACCATGCCTACTAGCTGTCCTCAATGTGCATGTTACTAGCAACATAGTGGAATATCCTAGGCAAAGTTGTATGTGCATGGCACATGGGTGCGGGACATATACCGGGTACTAGTAGGGCTGCATATTTAGTTCACCAGCCCTTTTGCCAGATGTATGGGTATGGCTTACCAACACAGTGCCGTGGCTGACTGACAGCTGTCCTCCTCGTGAGGTGACCAATGTGTCATAAGACGGATATTATATAGGAAAACTACAAAACCCGCTCCCAAACATGTCCAATGGTAAGACAGTCATGGCCACCTCTACACAGGCTCTGACAGACAAACACACACTTGCCATGTCCAGTATACAAATCCCTACTATATCACACTGCAGCAACATGCGTTTAGGGCACACGCTACGGTGAATATTACAAAGCACTGTACTTGTCTCACACAGGCAGACACACATACACACACACAGTTGGCATGTCTGGGATTAGAACACTGACCTAACTACTTTACTACACTACAGCATTACACAGTTACAGAATGCGCTACCGAGATTACTGGGACACAGCACTCCCAGAGGTGTATTTGTAGATGGGTGACATCATCGGCCTTGATAACGGTGGATATAAGACATGTATGGAGTATGAGCAGTATAAAAGCATTACTCAGTTCTCAGGTGAATGGGGACACACACACACATACATACACACAAACGGCAAGTGTGGGACTAGAACACCGACCTAATTACTTTATTACACTACAGCATTATGCAGTTACAGAATACGCTACCGAGATTACTGGGACACAGCACTCCCAGAGGTGTATTTGTAGATGGGTGACATCATCAGCCTTGTTAACGGTGGATATAAGAAATGTATGGAGTATGAGCAGTATAAAAGCATTACTCAGTCCTCAGGCAAACGAGGACACACACACACACACACACACACACACACACACACACACACACACACACACATGGCAAGTGTGGGACTAGAACACCCACCTAACTACTTTATTATACTACAGCATTATGCAGTTACAGAATGTCCTACCAAGATTACTGGGACACAGCACTCCCAGAGGTGTATTTGTAGATGGGTGACATCATCGGCCTTGCTAACGGTGGGTATAAGAAATGTGTGGAGTGTGGGCAGTCTAAAACCAATTTAGAGGCCACTGACAAATGGGGACAGACATACACACACACACACGCCAGTGGCGGGTATGGAACTCCTGCCTATTTACACATTACTATTACAATACTACATGCTTGGAAATCGCGCCACACAGACTACATATGTCAAGGCTGTCATGATGACCATCTGGGAATGCAGACATCAACAGGGATGCTGGCAGTTAAGATGTATATACCTGTGAACCTGTGTGTTTATAGTAGGAATCCATCCGGACCTGGAGTATACCCATCTGTGGAATGGACGACTACTACCACTAGACAGGGTTACAATGGCCATGCCCATACATAGAGTCACATAACCAACACAAGGTAGCACTGGGCATGCTCACACACTTAGTAGCACAGGGCAGGTCGGAATGCACTATTATGTGTCCATCTACACAAGGATATACTGGGCATGCTCATACTCTTAGTAGCACAGGGCTAACTGGGATGCACTCTGATGCTAAACACGGAGGGCCACAGTGGCCATGCTATTACAGGTAGATGTAAAGAACACATTGTAATGGGCTCCAGTGTTAGTAGCTGTCATTGTTAGCAGGAACACTGCTCTACATATATTTGAAACCGGTCTTTAAAACAACATCAGCTGTCATTCTGGGAAGACATGGCTGACAGTAGGCAGGCCTTTGTCACATATCACATGCATCCATGATACAAGGGAGTGTGGATATTACCCAAGTCGCATCCGCCCACACAGTGCCATTCCAAGGCAAATGTCCTAAACAGAGGTTAACTCCCATACACCTACAGGACAACTGCATTGTTTTCTTATGCTAACCAGTGCTAGATGTGTATCATCCATATTCACAGCTGGTCACTGTAGATCCAACAATGGGGGAGTACTGACATCTGTGCAGTGAGGAACACCTGGCTGATGGCTCTGTAGTGCACAATAGCATTACCACCATATACCTCAGAACCTAGCACTACCACCATATAACTCAGAACTAGACATGTGGGCCATAACACAGGTACGGACCACTCTGGGTGGTTTACCCACATACATAAAGGCCACTCGCATGTACTGACTGGTCCCCCCATGAAAGGTATCACAGATGAGCCATGTGCAGGACACAGTGTCACATGCTGCATTCTAGGATGTAAACTTCAGACACCACCATGCCCTTGGACCACCAACACGCAACCATACATGTTGTATGACATAGAAGAGTACACCACCATGTGACCCTTGACCTGTGTACTGTATTAAGCTCTACATCAACTGTAGAGAGTACACATGTACTGACACAGTTGCATCATGTGTTATGCAATGCAATGTTACCACTCTCTGTGACCAGGTCAGCTATACACATACCAGGGGCCCTCAGTACTTTCCACCATTAGCAGATGACTGTTGCTGTACACCAGTACACACCCTCATGTATGGATATGACATACATGTACCTGCCCTGGGTACGTACATGCTACACACACAACATTCCTGTAAATCAGCTCTGTTGTAGTCCTTTGTGCAAACAGATGGCTACAGCCATTACACACATGCACATGGAATGTAGGTCCATGGCTGCTGAATGCTAACAGTACATAAGGTGTGATATCAGTGTTGACAGAGGCAACATCCCCTCTGTACTGGTCTCCTATCATATCATACAACAGTCCATGTGTCATGTATGTCATTACACATATCCACCAATTGCAATGCCTACAAACATGACCAAGTGTCAGGATTGTAGGACCTACACACCTCTACATGTAGTGTTGTGCGTTCAGATGACATTAGTGTACAGTTGCTGATGTATGCAGGTGGCGTGTATCCTAGTACATCATGCAGTTGCATTGCAGCCTCAACATTGCCAACTGTATATGGTGATATGCTGAATGTACAGAAAGATGTAACACAGGTATGGACAGATGTGTGGAAATAACTAAGTGGTGGGGCATCTTTGCAGATGGATGTTTGCTGTGGACATCTCACAGGTGTGTCACAAGTTGTCCTACAATACTCTGTGTATCTGGTAAGCAATGGTTTTGTTAATTGAAGGACATAACACACAACTTAGACAGCGGTCAGGGTGACAGCGAAGGTAAATCACTTGACACCTGTTAATAACAGTTAGGGTGACAGCGAAGGTAAGTCACTTGACACTTGTTAATAGATATGACGTCCCTAGTGCATATATCATCACTATTGCCACAGGAAGCATCAGTACAGTTTGTAACACATGCAATACTGCTGTACATCTGACATACATAACATGAGCTAGGCAGGTCTGAGATTCACAGTACTGGCATGTGTGGTTGCATGTGTGTCCATATATGTTACGTATTGTGGGGAATACATCTCAATTGTTACTCTCCTGTATACTAGTGTACACATCTGTGGAGACTGCAATGTAGAAAGCAGAACATAGGCAGGGGCATGTATCTCATACATGTGAGGTATCTGTGTGCATGACATAGGTGTATTAATTACTGAATGCCACAGTGTGTGTATGTAGGGCTGACTGGTCCCTGGGGTGAGGATGTATGTTACCATGCTGAACTGATAAGACCCTTCCCACCATCCAGGCAATGCATTCTACTATCCGTGTTGATGTCCCCGATCTTAGGCCGTACTGACTACCTGTACATGTGTATTCTCTGTGGTGCATCATGTAGGTGCACAGTACTGTAATGATGATTTGCACATAGGCAGGGGTCCTCATCCAACCAGTAGCAACTGTGTGCGAATGTGTGTTATGGTGTCGGTGAAGCCGTGAGTGTGTGGGTGTGTTACTGTGTCACTGAATACATGTGTGTCAATACCTGAGTGTGTGGGTGCAGTTGTGAGATGGCATCCTGTCATTGGAACGTGTATTACTGATTCCCAATGAGGCATCACACTTCCCACTGGCCTCTACCCATGTAATCAGCTAGACCACACTCTTACCTCACCACTCCATGTAACTGTACCTGTGATGTCACCCTTTATGGATGTCACATCTGTGGCCACCGTAGCTTAATACACAGCTATCATGCTCTTGGAATGGTAGACGTGTTTGTAACGTGGGACATTCTCACTGGTATGTGGCAGCTACTCGGTGCATGCTGGTATATTCATACATACCTGTGAGTTGTCCACATTGACATATGGGACACTAACTGCAAACACTGACATCCACCAGCACATCCAATTAGACCTGAAGGAGGACAGCAGAACATCATGACCAACATGCAGTTACTGTTGTTACACAAGACACATGCTGTTAACTGTATTGTACACCTGTACTGCATGGTATATCTGCTGCCTGTCAACAGTCCTCAACATTTGTAAACTACACGTATCATCCTAGTCTGTTCACCCTGTGCATCAGACCATATGAGCATGTCCCTGCACTGATGGTGTGGATGTCAGGGATGTGGCACAAGCATCATCATATGCACAGGGTGTTAATGTTTGATGGAGGCCTAGGCTGCACTGTTGTTACACAAGACACATACTGTTAACAGTATTGTACACCTGTACTACATAGTATATCTGCTGCCTGTCAAGAGTCCTCAACATTTGTAAACTACATGTATCATCCTAGTCTGTTCACCCTGTGCATCAGACCATATGAGCATGTCCCTGCACTGATGGTGTGGATGTCCAGGATGCGGCACAGGCATCATCATATGCACAGGGTGTTAATGTTTGCCATAGGCCTAGGCTGCACCATTGGATGACATCATGTGTGCGGGTTTGGGCCTTTGATCTAACTGGGAGTGTGTGGATGTTATGCATGTGTGTGTTGCGGTGCCCTACATATGTTTCCAGTGTGTGCTTGTATGTATGCACATAGTTCGCCCATGTGTCTGGCCTACACAGGGGTATTATTGACAGCTGCAGACTGTACAGGCAAGGTTTTACAGTTCACCGTGTCTGGCCATGGACATGTGACCTCTGCCTGCCAGGGGTTGCACGGGCACTACCAGACAGAGGTGCAGATTGGGTACTGTCTGATATCACTTGTCCACCGGAACTGTGTCCCTGTTGTGACCATCCCAGGCCATGTGCACGTGGCCTGCTGTGTCGTGGTTTGGACAGCACAGCACCAGATGCACTGCTGCTACCGCCACTATGGGAGTGGGCATGTGAGATAGCTCGTACACATAGACCTGACACAGGTGATGTAGCAGGCCTGCATCCATGTGCCCAATGCCTCACTCCTACTAGATGTTCCAACATAGACAGCTCACGCTTGCGGATTGTCATGCCATGGTCAAGAACTCCAACCATGTCATCCAACCGTCTATCCAAAGTATCAGCAATCTGCTGTTGAGCATTTACCATTGCCTGGATGTTGTTGTTTAAAGAATGGACAGCAGCCCTCTGTAGCCTCTGATCTTCTCTGTTGCACTGTTCAGCATGTGCCTCTATTACAGCCTGAAACATGCATCTGGTGACACCAGCTGCTGTGCTCTGTCATGCAGGAGTATGTTGGCCAGAGGTCCTCCTACGAGCAACACTGGCCACGTGCCTGCATGGGGCATCACCAGTAGTTTGGCTGACACCATAGTGTGCAGGCACACCTTCCATAGCCCCCACACTTTCCTGTTCCAAGCTACCATGTGCCAACTGTCCTTCCTCTATGGCCACTGGTGATGGGGTATGTGCAAGTATGGGTTCTGTGTGCGAGGATGAGGTGGATATAGATTGAATGGCAACCGATGGCACAGTTTCAGCCCCTGACAACTCTACCTGTGTCTCAATCATATGTTCATCATCACTGCTAGAGTCTGTGGGGACACTAACATCAGATGTACTGCAGGAGGGCAATGCACTTACATCACCTGTGAGGGCAGACAAGAACTGTACATTACAATCTATACAATAGACATAGACACAGACACACACGCATGTGATATGACAGAAGGCATGTGACATGCATGTGATATGGCAGACAGCATGCAGCGCAGACAATAATAGTGGTAGTTATCATGCATCCCTGGATTGCACACAACGGCATGCATGTGTCATAGCAGAAGGCATGCAAATTACACAATCATAGTAGTAGTTAGCATACATCCCTGTGTTACACCATGTGGACCAACACAGGTTAACAGTACACCTGCCTGATGTGAGGAATATGACCTTGATAATCACATGTATGACATGTGATCTGCGGACCTGTGTAATGACATGCTTACATAATTAACACAATGGTGTCCTGTCAAATATACAGTGGGACAATGGTGTACCAATTCAGTGTTGTCTGTCTGCCCTACAGATATACTGCACATTTAGCTGATGTGCATGGCCACTGCAGGGAATCATGAGGCATCTCTAGTGCTATACAGTGTGAGTTACAAACAGGGTCCATAGCCATGACTGTGTTCAGATACAATACATATATACTGTGGAATGTGACCCACATCACTGAGGTGTATACACACTAAACCATGATGTGGAAGTTGTGACACAGGTCACTGATGGGTATACAGATGACATCCCGGCACATCTGCAACCATATTGCTGCAGCCTGGCAACTATACCCAGACATGGCGAACATGTCGGTACACCATGTCCCACATGACATCTGTGTACCACACACACACACATACACACACATACACACACACACACACACACACACACACACACACACACACACACACACGAACACAAGGAGCTAGTATGACATTTATGTCCAACACCAGCAACGGGAATTTACTGCATCTGAGGCCTGATGTGGATACTGTACAAGTGACTGCTGTCATGTCGCAACACCCTCAAGATGTTCAACACATTTTATGTGTTGGATTGATGTTACGCCTACACAAGATGTACACAGGCCTGTAGGATGTCTAGTGTTCCACATGTACAATATGACCATTATAGCAAAGCCATGGTTGAATCATGCGTAGCCATTGTATGACAGGGTGTACACACAAACACAACACATCTACTGTGTGTGTTGCTCCATGTCTCTGGCCATCCTCCATGGCCATGTGTTTACATGTCTTGTCCAATTTATTGTGATGGGCATCTATTTCACATGTCTGTGTTGTCCCATATGACATATATGCTCCACTGACAACAGGGTTTTGCAGATAAAGGGTGGTATGTGGGATATGTTTTCAGGTTAGGTAGGCAGTGTAGCAGCCAGGCCAATAGATGTCATGGACATGTCAAGATAGCACATCACATTGTGTGACATTCATAGCAGGGCTAAAATCCCCACCGGTGAAACCTGTGTGCTGGCCATACTCCAGCCCACTGTGTAGTACTGTTTGTATTAACCACATGTGTAGATCAGATCTGTAGTATGTCCCTAAAGAGAACATCACCTTCACCTTTGTATGCACAACTGTCAACACATCTGGCAATGACAGTTTGTGAGGATTCATGTCGGTGAGATGACTCACATAGTTTGCAAGTGCTGCACATGGGTAGTCATTGTGATGCATTGCAGATCCGACCTGTATATTGTGACAGGACCATACATTATGTGTACATGTTGTAAATGGCCACATGGCAGATAGATTTGTGCATTACAGTTCTTGATAAATAATAACACTCTCACCTGCAATGGGCTGCTGTCGCAGCGGAACACCAGAGGTACCTAAATAGGAGTAACGCAGCAGTATGAGCATAATCCACCCCTGTATAAAGGCTACAGGGTGCAATGTGCATAACACATACACTAGTACATTAGACTATACTATGGTGTATTCACATGTGTGCATACACAGAGTAGCATACTATATTATGTGGCATGTGTGTATACATGCCTTGCATATGATGTTACATTCCATATTGTACAGTGACACATGCAACTATATGGAATATAGTTGTTATAGGTGCAGTACTGACTTACCAGGCAACTCCAGGCTCAGTGGTTGAGAGACACCCACCTCCACAATATCGGCTAAGGCTTGTGGATGTGGTTCTGCAGGTGTCCCCAGGTTGGCCAGTAGCTCCTCGATATGTGTGAGTGGGGGCTGGGTTGGTGGTCCACCACCTGTTGCACCTTGTTCCCTGGTGATTGCATTTGCTCGCTGTTTCACCCATCTAATGAGGTCTGTACAGTGTCTGCGCACCTGCTGGTATGTGCGATTGTGGCCACCCACATCATTAACCCTCCTGTGAAGTTCCATCCACAGGGCATCCCGCTGCTGTGCATCCTGTGGCACATGGCTGAACAGGATATCATGACTGTCGAGTATGTATGGGATGAGGGCCTCATCCTCCAAGCAGGTAAAAGGGGGTAGCCTTGCACACGGCATACCTGGAAGACAAAATGATGGCGACAGGCCACAGTAACTCACAGAGACATACAGAGCTACAGCTGAACATACATGTGTATTGCATTAATTAAGTTTAATTAGTTGTATTTGCAAACCTACATGACACTGACGTGTTTGTGTCACACACATGTCATACTCAATGTTGAGTGGATATTATCACCATATATGTTTGTGTGTGTGTCACCTGATTACATTGCTCATACTCCATGTGGTTGCTGTCTTGATGTGGACATGTCTGTTTGCCTGTACTGGTGTTCCTACCTATCAGCATATGACTGGATGTGTCCACATTAATGCAGTCACCCTTGATGCAGTGTATATGTTACATATAAGGACTTACACTGCCTTAACAGACATGACCTGTGACCCTGCAGACATGCGGACATAAGGTTTTACATGTATGTGTTCTGCCATATACATCTACATGGCACTGTATAGTGATTCAACATCCTGCCATGTATCACCTGTGTTGCACATGTGATACATATGGGACACTGGCTAGCCAGACGGTATTTGCAGGGATGGATATCAACTGTAGCATATACAGTCAAAGTCAACTAGTGGGCTATATGCCATGGGCCATGTATGAATCTAGGATGAAAGGTTACCTGGCAGTAGCCGACAGGTGGGTCTGTGGGGCTAGGTAGAGCAGTACCACATTACTGATCCACAGGGTTAATGATACATATACCATGCATTACCATGCGGTCATCACACCATGTCTGAGAGGGGAGCGATGTGCAGCTTTGATGGACAGGAATGTATAGTATGGCAGGACTATGTCAAGTGTATGGGAAAAGGATCTGTCCAGCATGTGGTAGGTGGATGTCCATGAAGTATGTGTTCAAGATCAGGATAAGTACGTGTAGCATGTCCAACATAACTGGGTTGGACATGGATTTATTCAGGGTATGCATCATGCTCCATAGTGGAGATGGGAAATGGGAAGGCTGGTGTAGGCCATCTGCACATGGCCAATACCCCTTAAAGGAAATATGTGATCTGATATGGGTCACTTGAGTGTTCTGTATGGCTGGACAATGATCTCTATATTCATGAATGGCACCCTATTATTATTAGGGTTGCCACATATGACTACCTGACAGGTGTGGTGATGTAGCTATCACAGGAAAGACAACTGCCCAGCTGCATCCCTCACACATAAGTGCCCATTATGTTGACCGCTGCCTAGGTGGTAGTTCCTGGGTACAGGGTTATAAACATAGGGGTGACAATGCGAGTCAGCTATTGCTGCTAGGTCATAGTCATTCACATACTTCAATAGGCAGATGCCTTCTATTTGTCTGTGAAGAATGGACTACAATGAGAGGGAATAAAATTCATTAACCCTGACATACCGTAGCTGCCACTGGTGTGATGATCATATATTATTCAGACACCTTCTGTAGTGTTGGTTCTGCCAGCAGTCCTGTTGCAAAACACTCCTGTGACAGAGGAATGTACATCTAGTATACCAAGTGTATTTGGTACACAGTAAGAGTGATGATGTCCTATGACCTGGCAAGGTTATGATATGCAGTGTGACATCAACCATACTGTCATCTACACCTGTACTGCTGACATCACTTAATTGATCAAGGTTCATGGCCTTCCAGACCAGACTCAGCAGGGTAGTAGTAAAGTACTTCCCATTATCAGTGGTGTCTCCCCCTTTGTGGGTTGTGATACCTGTTGGTGTGCACCATTCAGTGTGTGCACAACCTGACATGGAGCTATGCTTTACATGATGTGTACATGGAGAGCATCTTGTTTTGCCATATGCGTATGATGCAACCTGTGATGTGGACAGGTCCCATGCAGACTGAGTGCAGCTTGTACCTGCATAGTTGTGGGTACAGGGGCCCTGTGGTGTACATGGATATATGCTTGTGTACGTGTTGGGGGAGGGGGCCATGTGTTTATGTTATCCAAGACCCTATCTGGATTGCTTATTCATGCTAAGCACTTGTTCAGGACTTGTAAGCACTACGCAAGCTAATAATTACTATAACACTCAATTTTCCTCATTACCTACAGGTAAGGGTGAACAGGTTTTTTACATACTTTTCTCACTTGCTTAGAGTAATTTAGCTCTTGTACTCACTTTCTTCACTTATCTAGGTGAATGTAGTTCTATATTCAGGCATGTCCAAGAGTCAACTGCCAGTGTTCTCACCTGTCTATCTGATGAATCTGGACATCTTGAGGCAATGTACACATTGCCTTATGTACACAGACAAGCCTCTCCGCCTACCACCCAACACTACAACCTATGAGAGATGCACTCATCTAGCCAAACTGGTGGTAAAAGTCTCTCCAATCAAGCCTGACCCTGACTGTCATATAGAGAAGGTACACATTCACACAACACCACACTCATCACATAAGTCTCACTGAATCTACCCCACCATTAACTGGGAAAACTATTCATGTACCAACACATTAGCTCAACGGTTTCTGGAATTCATAAACACCAATGCCGTGACTCAACATATCCACACACCCACCAAGGGCAACAATATCCTAGACCTAGGCATTACCAACATGAGTGACTGGTGCTCCACATGTGAAGCCAACTCCTCATTGGTCTGATCAGACCATGTGCTGAACACCATTGATACCCACATCCCGCACCCACCCCCATTAAGGGAACCACAGTATAATATGTCTACAAGGCCAACAACATGCTTCTTAAGACAGACGTGGTGGACGTCATGACACCCATGGAGATGGACAGTACTGTTACAACTGCTGAATCCTACACAAATGCACTCTATAAGCACTTAATTGCATGGCTTGTGCTATCCCAAACAGAACCAGGACGCTATACTCCTAATTAACTAAACCAATCTGGTGGTCCCCTGCCATAAACATATTGTACTACAGGAGGAAGACACTGTTGCAAACGAGGGTACAATACCATGCATGGAGGAGCTCGCTGGCCAGCCTCAGTAAGAAGGTGAGATCCCTTATAGGATCCTTCAAAGCTTGCTAGGAAAACTAAAATGCAACTAATACCAGCAACAAACACAAAGCATTCTATAGCTATGTCACATATCTCAATTTCAACAACCAGATCTGCTCTGAGTTACAGCACAAAGGCACGAACATTACAGAAACAAATGATAGTGGCAACATCCTGGCAGATCCCTCTCAAAGCTGCACACTCTAAAGGCAATATCACAGCATCCATGGAACCGGACAACATCCCAGGCTGTGTTTTACATGAACTTAAGATTGTACTGTCTCCCCACCTATGCACCATGTTCAATAATAGCCTCACATCAGGCATAGTACCCCCTGAATGGCGCACAGCAATAGTTATTCCACTCCACAAAGGTGGTGCCACAATGGACCACGGGACATATTTCCCTATAGGCCTGACTAGCCTTGTCTGCAAGGCTATGGTGCACATCATGGATCACTGTCACAGAGACATTGGGTACCTCCAAATCTTTGACTTCTCCCTGTTTGGCATTGTTAAGGGCGGAACATGCCTCCTAAACTTGGTGGACTTCTTAGAAACAGTTACCAAGGCATTAGATGAGGGTAAGGAGGTCCACACAGCCTACCTAGATCTCTCAAAGGCTGTCAACACCATTCCTCCTTCTGGTATTATCAACATACCCATCCACCAGAACATTAACCCCTAAGTCATGTGATCGTTTGCAAAGTGGCTCACGGACAGAACCCACACAGTGGGAGTTGCATACCCTAGGTCCAACTGTATACCACTTACAAGTGGTGTCCCCCAGGGCTCAGTCCTAGGACACCTCATGTTCAGTATATACTTCTCTGATGTACAGACAAGCACAGGAGGGCTTTGGCTGAAAAGGTTTGCAGATGACTGCAAACTAGGGGACATAATTGTTTCCCTAGCTGTTACAGACACCCTCTGGAAGGGTCGCACTGAGACTGATACCTGGTGTTAATATCATGGCGTCAAGCTGAATGCCTAAAATTGCATAGCCATCCCCTTTGGATATAACTAATTACCCATGGACTACCACATAGGTGCTAGTCGCCTACATACAGAAAAGGTAATAAGGGATCCAGGAACCCCAGTAGATAGCAATCTCTCCTTCAATACCCATAATGACAAGGTGGTTAGAAAATCCTTCTACATGGCCCCCCAATCTCTAATGGGTTCGCATCCAGATCAGAGGGGCCATTGTGACTCTACACATGTCATATTAGACCCATTAAAGGATACAACACCCCATTTGGGATATAACTTATAAAACAACTGCAACAGCTTGGAAGACCACACCAGTACCACACCAAGAGGATTACTGACCTCAAACAGATGACCTATGCAGCCCAACCTAAGAAACTCCAGCTGTACTCAGTTGCAAACTGCATACTCACAGGTGATCTCTTCTTGACATACAAGGCCCATGTCCAACCCTGTATTGCTGGATATGCTCCACCTAAACAGAAGCCCCTGAGAGCCACATGCTCTAGGGATATACACCTAACCACAACGATGGGTAGGATGTGCTGGATGGATAGATTCCTGTCCCGGACACTCTCCATGCTTTGGAACATGATTCCAATGTACATCAGGCAGGGCCCCTCACTAGCACTCTTCAAGGGAAACCTGGACGTGTGGATGGGAGACAGACATGTACCCTGGGGATCACTGCACTGGCTCTTCTGAACAGAGGCACAGGGAACTATTGGCTCTGCCATTCAGAGGCACAGGGAACCAACCTATGGGGGTGGTGAAAGCCAACACATGCTAGCTAGGCTTACAGATACCCTTGGTAAGACAGCCTAGTACCTACCTTTGCACATATTACATGTCTTATGTGCATGGATAGTTAAATACCTCTTCCATTTTACTTTGCTATCATGCTGATAAACTGTTGGCTCACTAAAAGACATATGTATCCTGTTATTGCGTATTGTAAATGCTAATTGACATAACTAATGTTTGCCCAACATTACAGTAATGCTATGTAGCTTGTAATACATATCTGCCTACAGTACTGTACATTACACAGTTATTGGCACAATATCCCACAATGCAAATCATAATTGCACAGTGGCCCAACCTTCCACATGTTATTCTCTGTAATACACCCATACATATGGCTACAGTTACAATATATCAACATATACTATCCCCTGTTATAGCACATACTTGTTGGCCCAGCCCTGCTACTCCATCGGCTGGTGAGGAGTATTTCTGTTCAAAGCCCATATATAGCATCCCTTGTGGTGTATGCGGTGTTTGCCTAGTGACCTGCAGCAGTACACACAAATACTACAAGCGTTACTATGATCAACAATACATCACTACAAGATAACTGTTTCCACTATATGGATTGCGTGCACTTTAAATACTATAGAAAAGTACTACATACACAGTCATACTGACTGTTCTACATACCTTATTAGTAACCTGAGGTGTCGTTAACTGTTGATTCAATCCCTTTTGGTTTGTGTTTCAATGTTTTTTGTAACGTTCTGCTGATATATACGGATTGTTTGAATGTGTGATAAGTAAACGACAAGAGGCCAGCAAAAAATGGTCCTGAAGTATGAAATAATTATAACCGATTCATGCACATGGCTAAATTAATCCTTTATTAAACAGACCGGTTTCGGCAACCAATGCCTTCTTTCAGTGTATCAAAATTGATACACTGAAGAAGGCATTGGTTGCCGAAACCGGTCTGTTTAATAAAGGATTAATTTAGCCATGTGCATGAATCGGTTATAATTATTTCATACTTCAGGACCATTTTTTGCTGGCCTCTTGTCGTTTACTTGGTTCAGTTTGGCCGCACATCCACCTATGTGCATAGCATCATGTTCGGTTGAATGTGTTATAACACATCCTTTTCTAGTTACATATTGGTAGCATGTGGTATCCTGTCCACCAATTGCTGTTCCAAAGTAGTTAATTAGATGCACATCAGCTGTGCAGCTACTCCATTAGCCGATACCATGGCAACAGTGGTGTATAACTGAGTACTCCTTTTGGGCGTTGTCCGTTTGCCTTACTTTCGATGGAGATGGCCTAGATGTGTTTTTGTGATATATTTCAACAGCTATATGGAGACACACAGAGATATATTAGCTTCATGACTCCCGTGGACTGTGTGTAATGGCTAGATGATTTAGTTCTACATGTGAGTACAGCTGTTATATTTCAGAACAGCGCTACTTATGCAGGGTTTGTTTGTACCTGATACTTCTGCAGATGTTTAAATCTAGCAAGGATGTTTGGCCAGCTCAAGGCCGTATGGCTATGCATGAATTGTTATGCGGTGTACAGTGTGCTCACCAGACATCCTTGATTTGGTGTACCAGTGTAGCATACTATGCTGTTACTCACTAATTGCTAACACATTCCGGTGTACGCACAACCCTCTGAAATGGAATTAGTGCAAACAAACCCTGTTACATCAGCAGCTGTTCCATTGTATAACAGCAGCTATTTCACATAGGGCCATGTTAGTGTGTCTCTGACAAGGTATGTTAAGGCTTCTGCAGATGTTGTACAGTGAGTGAATGATTTGTGATGTTATTACAGTTTGTATTGTAACATGTTTGGGTGTAGGGGTGATGCTGGTGGGTGTGCTTAGTAGATGCAGGTGCGTAGGAGCTGCTTTTATACATAATCGCTATGTTCATGTGGGTTCCTTCCCTATTTGAACACCTATCCTTTTGTGGACTAATACAATGGTAATTGCAGGCTGATTCATTAAGGCACTGTTATGTGGTTCCTGTATAGCATGCAGGTGATGTTAGTCCTTGAATCCCTTCGGTAATACATCTGAATGTAATGTGTTGCTACATGATAGCTGTGTATTTCTGTCATAGGTATTTGCAGTCATCGTAGTTGTGTTCGTGACTGACCCTCTTTGGCTAGGGTTGCCACCTTTTCATATGGCCATAGTGGAACCTTTTCGGGACACACATCTGATTTTACAGGCCAACATAAACCCATGGTCAGTACAAGGGTAGAACTTTCCTTTCTTGCCTAAATATAAGCTTATTCTTGTAGCAGTTTAGTTGCTTATCCTGTTTCCTGTAACATGTAGGTATTTTAGACACAGAAATAACTACTGTATGCAACTATTACAGTACATATGGGACATAATTATGTCCTACAATCCCAGGACATTTACCACGTTTAATATATTTGGTCAGGACACAACCACCCAAAGAGGGAGTGTCCCTCGCAAAGTGGGACAGATGGTAACACTGTCATTGGCTCATGTCCATAGCACATATTTGTAATAGTGTATAGGCATATACGCTCCATATCCTTTGTTCATAAAGGTTGGTAGTGGCGGAATGTGTGATTGCTATGGTCTATGTTATACACATATATGAACACTTCAACCGCTGTATACAGGAGACCTATGGAATCCCGAAACCACAGTGTTCTGATGCACACAGTACGGGGACCAGACTCCCATACCCCACAATACCAACATCGACAGTAACTCGCGGAAGTAACACGAACATGGAACACACACACGCACACACAGACACACTGCTACACAACAAATCAAAACAAACCATCCTACACTACGTATGAGCAGGTGGCCAAGCCCCCCTACACCCCCCCTATGTAGGTGTCTGCATCCCCACACCACCCCCTACTTTAATATTCTACCTCCTAGGTCATGCAAACAGACGCACAAAGCTAACCCACAACCACACATTACAGTCCCCCAAGAACACACACCACACACAGAACACACACTTACACACACTACAGCCCTAAGAAACACACTTACACACAGTAACCTACCCGAACCGCAACACCAGAAGCACTGACTAACTGTCCATTAACATCGTGAGATTACACCTCGCACATCTGGTGTTTCTGTATTATGTTCTTTCGGACGTTAAGCCTTGGGATTACGCACGTTGGTATGTAAAGCAGTCGTATGTGGTAGGTATCCCATTTATATGTACCTCCATGGTTATGTGGATGTTGTTGACCTATCTATATATCTACATATATATGTATATCCCAATATATCGACATATCTCTCTCTCTCTGTCTCTCTATATATGATGTGTATATATATATATATATATATATATATATATATATATATATATATATATATATATATATTATACACCTTTCATTGGGTACATGCCGGTTTGTCCGATTTCAACACATTCCTACCTTTTGTATTTTATCCTGTCAGTATACACGACTGCCATTGGTACATCTCAGGTAGCTTAGTGGTATGTTATTGTGATGAATGTGTACATGGTTGCGTGTTCTAATCCTGGCAGTGATATCTTACCTCTCAGAACAGGCACTGGTAGTGCAAGGGTGATTAATGCACATTTCAGCGGTTGTGTGTTCCACATGTTTATTATTCTGTGGAGAACTACCTATATATGCAAGCTGTGTTTAAGGTATACTATGTAACATGTACACATCTGTGAAGATTTCTGTCAGGGATACTCCCCATTATTTGGAACTACATCCCTGATTACATTATACAAAACCCCTCACTAACACTCCAGGGAATCCTTGCAGAGTGGGTGGTGAACAGTAGCTACATCCCAGGGATCCTGCATGTGATTCTGCTCCACAGAGGGACAGTTAGTTAATTGATGGGGTGGCGATAGCAGACAAGTTTAGCCTATGCTTATGAGTGGCCTCGGCGGTTGGGCTTGAACCTAACTATGTATCTATGAACCTGTACATATAGTATGGACACATGCTGATAGCTTAATTTACTGTTCAGGTATTGACTTACCTTGTGCCAATGGCAGTTGTGTGTACAATAGTTGAGGTCTACCTATGTAGGATGCACACAGTAGACCATCTATACATGACAATTTACAGGTGGTCGTGTGTGTGTGCCATCCATGTTTGCTGTGTGTGCAGGTGGAGAAGGGTGTCAGTCCATGAGTGCCTACACTGTCAGTGTGTGTGCTATATGTTCCCTCTTTGCCAAGGCATAGGCATACTGGGAATTCTTCCGTCTGCCTACTGGGGCTAGCACAGGGTGTTTGTGGTCTGAGTCCCCCTGTGCCTGTGGGTCCCTTGGCAATGGTGGTGGGCTGTGAGGGCCTTCACCATTCTGTCCCTGCTGCAGCTGTTTCCGCAGGATCATATTGTGTAGCATGGTACATACTATGAAGATGTGGGCACACGTTCCTGGAGAGTACTGCAAGGCTCCACCAGATATGTCCAAGAAATGGAACCGTGATTTCAGCATCCCAATCACATGCTCTATGATGATTCTGGTTTCTGCGTGTGCCTCATTATGGCGTTCTTGCTTGGCTGTGTGTGCATTTCTGATGGGAGTCATCATTCACAGTTCCAGTGCATAGCCAGCATCCCCCACCAGGTCGCCATATGGGATGTCCCCCCTGGCAACTACCTGATACAGCTTTGAGGCATGCCAGATGTGGGAGTCGTGATAGCTTCCAAGGCTGCCAGCACACACATCCATGATAATGCCCTGGGCATTGCACACAACCTGGCAGTTGATGGAGGGGAATCCCTTGTGGTTTATGTAGTGCCTACCCTGCTCACCGGGTGGTGACTTGATGTGTATGTGTGACAGTCTATTGCACCCAGTACCTCCGGGTAGTCTGCCACATGGTGGAAGAGACACATATTGCTGGCCAACTCCTCCTGCATTTGGGGGAAGTATATGTGCTCATTGGCATGTGGTAACATGGCATTCAGGAACTGGTGGAGTACCCTCAATGCTGATGCCTGTGAGATCCTCATGATATCCCCAGTTGGCCTTTGGAAGGTACCTGTGGCTAGTATTCTCAAGCTTACACATACTTTTGTGTCCACTGTGATGGGTTCCCCTCTGTTACTTCTGTCTCTGAGGTGTGGCCGGCACAGCTCAACAAGTTGCTGTCTGATGTCCCTGTCCACCCTGTAATGCTCTACTATCCCCAGATCATGTAGCCCCTGGTAGGTTACCCTCAGTCTGAACACTCTTCTCCTCCTCCAGTGTCTGAGATGGTTGTCAGCATCATCCTCCACACCACCGTTAGTCTCCAACATATGCTGGTGAATCAAAGCTATGGCGGCCCCAAACATATACATATTAAAAGTTCCCCATCTGTATACACCAATTGTGCAGAGTGTCTGGGAATACACAAGTGTGTGTGTGGGGCTTTCACACCTTATACTATTGTGCAATGGATGATGCTGGTGTAATTGGGTGTGTTTGTGCTATTCCAGCTGCAGGGTATCTTAATTATTGGTTTTATAGCAGGTACTGTTATTGTGGGGCCTTTGTTGTTTACTTACACTTGTCTGTCATGATTCATCTATTGCCCTTTATTTTTATTTTCAACCCGATTCCCCTCCCATTGTTAGGCATGCATCCAGCTGCCGCCTTTCTTGTTTTGTGCTTCCACTGCCCAGGATTGTGTTGGGAAATGTGTTATGTAGCTGATCTACTGCAAGTTTGCTTTGTTCTGCTGTGACAGATCTCTTTTCTTTGCTGTACGGCACCTCCCCTTTCCTGTTCTGCAGGTAGCTGCTAGCAGCCTTGTTAGCTGTTGTCTATGGCCCACTGTGAGTTTCTAGGTGTTAATTACTCATTTGTACTCCAATTACCATGTTGCAGCATTTCCTTATTGTCTTCCCGTATCTTTCCTATTTCAGCTGAGGTGTGCACCACGCACAGCCATTTACCAGGTTTCGTGCGCGTTTTCATCCACGTTCACATGAACTTTTGGTTACCTTGTGTGCTCTCAGCTAAGCAAAGCTATGGCTACTTCCACACCCCTATCCTGCGGCTTTGCTTAGCAACATGCAACATGGATTAGCAATGATCCAATGTGCTTAGAGCTATGGTGGCACTCCCCTCTCTTGATGTCTCCAGGCCACTCCTCGGTGTTGTAATGCTGCACCATGTGGTACATCCTTACGCCGGTGGGGCATTGCGATTCAATATTACTTGACTCATTTGCATGGCATTGACTGCTAATTCCTAGTTACTGCACGGAACACTGTCACAGACCCTTAGCAACCCTTGCACCATGGTTGTGGTGTTGCATGCGTGCCATTGACTATTATGGGGACATCATGAATTGCGTTACATTACAGTTTTATGACATCTAAATATATTTTCCTTATGATCCCATTTGCGCACCGATGCACTGCGGTATTACTTTGTGTTGGTGTGGTCATGACATTAAATGTTATTTTTTATATGTTGTGCATGTTGTTTTATGCCATTGGCTATATATTTAGCCATTGGCATATATTAACATTATAATATGTAAGTTTGGTCCACTTTCATGGCTCTGATTTTATGTTTGACAAAATGTAAACCTTTTTTTTGGTTTACATTTTTACATGCTTACGCTACGCCTACACCACTTCATGAATCACTATATACCTTCATTTTCATGCTACACTGCTGCGCATGGGGAGATTAGCATACATGTGCCGGAAGCTGCATCTCTGGTGTATGCTGGTTGTGCATGTGGAAACAGCTCTTACCCAAATTACTCGGCAGCCATATTTGGTATTAGATCGCCGACGCTACTCCGGCGCATGGCACAAGCTTCATGAATCCTGGGGAGTGTGTTAGGCTATACTATTAAATATAAAAAAATCTGACAGAATGTGGATTTATAATGTTGATAATACTAAAGCTCCTCAGACACATAATTTTCCTATAGTTGATGAATTTGTTTTCTTGGCGTAAATTAAGCTCAGTGGTATGATCGGTTAATAGCTACAATGTATGACATCTATTAAAAATTAAATGATAGATTAAATTGAATAAGAATTAAATATTGATCTATGGTTGACTTTGTTGAAGTTATTAAAATGGTGATATTTCCTTTGCTGTTATTTACTTTACTGAGTTTATTAAACTTGCTTACAGCTGCTTGGTATAATAAGGCAAAAATAGTACTTTGAAATTCTTTTGGAGGAAAAGTGCCCTAAGAATTCCTTACTCAATGCTGTGTACACAACGAAACAGGAACAGAAGAGATATTTCCGAAGTTATAAAGTGTATGTATGGACTTTAAATGTATTCTGAGTAATTTTACTCAGTTTGTTCTTATGAATTGACATTAATGGGTTACTAACAATTTGATTTAATTGTATAATGAAACTAATTAAGTTCACTAATTGAAGTTAAAGGGTGTATTTAAAGGGACAGAATGATACTGAAAAAAATGTTCCAACAGAAGGCGAGAAGCCGAGGTACGAGAACATTGTGTAATAAAGAAGTTTTGTCCTGCCGGTGGTATTCTTGTTCCTGTTTTATTATGCTTCTGCTGCTTCGTGGTTTGGAGTTTGGGATCATTTATGGTTGGATTCAGTACTGTGTACCTACCTGCAGAGGGAGGGTTAAGTCTCACAAAGATTTCTGATTATGTTACTGCATGGGTTCTTAATAATTTAATTAACATTCAACATAAAGATGATTTTGTATCTAGGAGTATTAGATTTCTAACCAAAACATATCATAGTTGCATGATATGGCTTATTTATACCTTAGATGAATCTAACATATTTGTTCGATTTTTTTTTTTTACTCACATGTTCATATTTCCATGTAAATCCCCCTCAAAAATAGATTCACTTTTTCCATTTCATAGTACTATCAACAATTGATAGTAGTAACTTGGGAAGGCTATGAAAACAATTCAATTGAAAAAGTGAGATCTAATAAGTTCCTTTTATTGAAAGGAATTATATTTATTTTCTGGATTAGAAAGAAGCGATAATAAATCTGCCATACTAGATGTAGAGGGAGGGGTTTCTTTAATATATAAATAACTGATCTCCCCACTGTAGTGCGATCTTGGAGTTAGTATATATAAATACTGGAGGTGTGTCTGGCAAATTAAAAACGCATTTTTGCAGGCGGACAAGCGCCCCTGCATCCCCCATGTGGATGGCTGAACCCCCCCACACCACCCTACTTATATATACTAACTCTGAGATCACACTACAGTGGGGAAAAGGATATATTTCCTTATACTCACTGTACCGTGATTCAGTTAACTGATTTTTCGCGAAAGTACACTTTCCCTGAAATGGGT
Organism: Protopterus annectens; assembly: GCF_019279795.1. Classification (NCBI taxonomy): domain Eukaryota; kingdom Metazoa; phylum Chordata; order Ceratodontiformes; family Protopteridae; genus Protopterus; species Protopterus annectens. The sequence continues at coordinate 208,646,561 of NC_056730.1, forward strand.
TTGTACTTCTGTTCTTCAAAGAAACGTATTATCATTAAACAGAAGTAGACCTATATATACGCCCAGTCAGATTATTGGTTTCAAAACTTCAAAAGTCACATGGCAGAGATCATATGATCGAAGTTTTGAAACTTTGAACATTTTGAATGGAGCTCACCATACAGACCAGAACAAGACTTTTACCATTTGACTTACTGTAGAGTATCTTGAAGTTGGGATATTTAATTAGCAGGGGCTGTGGGGGGTGTAGTGGAGCTTGCCCCCTGCAGAAATCTAAACAAATTTTTTTTACATTTTTTTAATTTAATTTTCAAAGTTTCAAAAATTCAATCATATGATCTCTGCCATACGACTTTCGAAGTTTTGAAACTTTGATTATCTGAATAGGATCCATGTGTATGTATGTATGTATATATATATATATATATATATATATATATATATATTTTATATATATATATATATATATATATATATATATATATATATATATCTTATATATATTCCATATGTATGTATGTGTGTATATACTGCGGTGGTGGTGCTGCGGTAGCTTTGTCGCCTCACAGTTAGACATTGCCCATTTGATTCTCAGTTAGAGCGTCTTCTGTGTAGTGACATGCGTGAATGGGCATTCCTTCATTGAAGGTTGTGTGTTAGGCCCGGCAAGCCAGTACGTAAAAATCTACTGCCAATCATTAGCGGACCGGAGTTCCACTGCGGCAACCCCTAACCGGGAAAAGCCGAAAGACACAAACAAACAATGTATGTGTATATATATATATATATATATATATATATATATATATATATATATATATAGATATATATATATATATAGATAAGGGTCTACCTTATTCTGTCGAAGTGCCATAATATCAAAACCTTTTTTTTCAATGCTGAAAATATTGAAGCTCACTTCATCAAACCACAGCAGTGATGAAGATCTTCACAGGGTAAGTATATTGTTGTGTGAAATGAGGTATTATGCCCATTTCCCAACTGTAGTGCTATCTTAAAGGTGGTATATTTAGTTAGGTGGGTGTGGGAGTGCATCACCTCACATTTGGGGGTCCGGCTGGCATAGCCCCTAACCTATGTGAGTTAGAGATGGTCATTAACCCCAAATAAAGTTCAGCTGTCCTAGTAGGATTTTTCTGACATTTACTCAGTTGCCTGCTACAGCAAAAGCCATGGTTTGCAGAGAGCTTACAAAGCATCAAAGCGATATCATTGTTGAAATGTAAAAGTCAGGAGAAAGGTACAAAAAAAATTTCCACAGCATTAGATATAGGGGTCTATATTAGAACATCAAGGTTTCACAACTTCGAATGTTCTAATATTGACCCCTATTCAGCGAACGTTGACAACATTGAACATGCAGAACAACAATTTTTTTCCTAGAGAAAAATTTTGCTGTTCCAAAACACATTCACACATCACAAGCACACCAAACAAACAGCAATCCACACATGTACACCTAAAATGTTACATCTAACCCTACACTAAACTGTACATACACCACTAATTATCCACTTACCTTAACCCAAACCATAACCCTAAGGTCCGTCACTATCGCACACTCACCTCACCCGCACCCTAACCCTAACTCACCTAACCTGCCCTAACTCTCACGTCCACACAATCATACACTTACCTGAACCCGACTCGTAACTTTCCAGAACAGTGTTAAAAATAGCGAAGCGACAGAAACGGAAATTCAAATTCTTTCCCTAGGAAAAAATTTAGTTTTCTGCAACTTCGCTATTTTAGCATTTGCTGAATAGGGGTCGATATTAGTACATTCGATGTTCTAATATAGACCCATATATAGCATGGAACACAGTGAAGACAGTCATCAAAAAGTAGAGAAAATATGGGACAACAGTGACATTCAAAGAGCTGGAAGTCCCTCAAAAATTGATGAACAGACAAGATGAAAACTGGTCAGGGAGGCTGCCAAGAGAGCTACAGCAACACTGAAGGAGCTGCAGGAATTTTTGGCAAGTACTTGTTGTGTACTACTTGTGACAACAATCTCCAGAATATTCCATATGTCTGGACTATGGAGTAGGGTTGCAGTACTAATATTAATACTAATACTAAAGCAAAAATAATAACTCAAGTATACATTTCCCCATGCTTATGTCTTTGTGAGATGATCTTACACAGAAAAACATCCAGACCTAGCTAAAATTTGCAAAACAATACATCAAGTCTCCCAAAAGCATGTGAGAAAAATGTGTTATGGTCTGATGAGATGAAGGTTAAACGTTTTGGCCACAATTCCAAAAGGTACGTTTGGTGCAAAAACAACAATTTGCAACACCAACAGAAAACCATCCCCACGGCGAAGCATGGTGGTGGCATATCATGCTTTGGGGCTGCTTTTCTTTAGCTGGAACTGCGGCTTTAGTCAAGGTGGAGGGAATTATGAACAGTTCCAAATACCAGTCACATTTGGCCCAAAACCTTCAGGAGTCTGCTAGAAAGCTAATAATGAAGAAGAATGTCATCTTTCAACACAACAATGACCCCAAGAATACATACAAATCAACAAAAGAATGGGTTCACCAGAAGAAAATAAAAATTTTGGAATGGCCCAGCTAGAGCCCATACCTAAATCCAATAGAAAATCTGTGGGGTTACCTGAAGAGGGCTGTGCACAAAAGATGCCCTCGCAATCTGACAGAATTGGAGTGCTTTTGCAAGGAAGACTGGGCAAATATTACCAAGTCAAGATGAGCCATGCTAATAGACTCCTACCCAAGAAGACTGAATGGTGTAATTAAATCAAAAGGTGATTCAACAAAGTATTAGATTAAGGGTATGCACACAATAGAAAATATTAGTTTAAGGGGGTGCACACTTAGCAACCAGCGTATTGTGCGTTTTGTATTTTTTATATTTTTCCCCTAACAGATTTGTTTTTCAATTGAATTGTACAGGTTGTAGGTCACATTAAAGTTGAGAAATGTTTAGAAATTATTTATTGCGGTCTCATTTTGTTATATCACAAAAACCTGGCATTTTAACAGGGGTGTGTACACTTTTTATATCCACTAAGTATAAATATTGAAATTTATATATATATATGTATATATATATATATATATATATATATATATATATATATATATATATATATATATATGGATTCACTTTATAACCTCGAAATACTGAAATATCGAATTTCAGTATCTCAAGACTATAAAACCGAATCCACAAATCACCGACACAAAAAAAAACGCGAAATTCACAACACCGAAAAAACCACACACACTATACCACACATACACCACAACACCCACATCACAACATAAACAAACAAAACTACACACATACACATCTCATACACACATAAGCAGGGGGCAAGCCCCCATGTGGGGGGCTGCGCCCCCCACACCCCCCATACTTATATATACTAACTCCGAGATCGCACAAACACAAAACAAAAGCCAACTCACACACGCACATTCTCCGACCCTTCACACACACATCAAACACATCAGCACCCTCACACACACTCTAACTCAAACTCAAAACCCTTAGAAAACACTTACCTGACATAACACCTACATCCACACACGGCACCGCGCACCATCAAAACACAATTCCGGACATTACATGGCGTAAGGTCATAAACGCGAATTCGACATATATTTGAGTTCGCGATTATGACCTTTCGCTATTTTTAACATTCGGCTTTATAGTCCCGAGATACTGAAATTCGACATTTCAGT
>NC_056730.1:208657803-208707803 GCF_019279795.1 Protopterus annectens
ACACACACACACACACACACACACACACGCATACACACACACACACACACACACACACGTGGAAAAGGATGGCACAAGTTTGCTAGTTATGCACCCTTCTGCCCAGACTATAAAGTAGTTTCCCCTGCCTCCAGTCACTCCTTCTCAGCTACTTTAAGGGCTTTAACAAAGGGTATAAAATCTTACTGTGTAATGTTACTGTCAGTACAAATGCTAGTTTGACCAAGAGCAAGGCTATTAGAAGTGGCCTACACAGTGTCACCAAAGAAATATGAAACTACTCTCAGGACATAAATATGTTTAGTCAGATCAGCCACAATGAAATGTTTAAATATATTTAATAAATATTAAAAGAACAAGAAAATACTCAGTATACATTTACAGTGACAGCAGAGTTCAAAATCACAGGAAATATTTAAAACCTTGCAAGATTGTCTCAAATAAATAAATAAAATATCTAAGCTAAGCTTTGCTATATTTCGGACTATATCTAAGATAATTATACTGCTCTCTAGAAACTTAATTAAAGCAGTAAGCCAGATGTGGTGAATGGATCCTGTAGCTAATGTTGTCAGGTTAAAGACAGAATACAGAATGCCCTGTCTCCCTCAGAGTTCTTAAATTAATATCTTAAATATTACTGACATAATTTCTTGTCATCTGACTCTATCCCAGGTAAAAACCCCACTGCTGAAAGCTAGCAGTATTTAGCATCCACCTGTTATAATACATAGACAGGGGTATTCCTCAGATTTCTGCAGCTCCTGGAAGTCATAAAACAATAAAACACTTCCAAGACAATACAGAAAACTTCTCAGCACAGATATTGTGTCTGTTGATGCACTTAAACTGAAAGATAGCATATTTTATGGCCTGGCCATAAAGTCATTGTACATTGGGAGGATGACAGGTACACACACAGTATTTCCAGATGCAGCTCTCTGCATCAATGACATTTCTCTTAAGAGCACACAGAGACCACAGTCAGTCTGGGTCTGGTTTCTCACTCTTTCTGTAGATCCCCAATGAGACTCTCCATTGGTTCCTACTGCAAATACTTAGCACAAGGGCATCCCTATCGTGGTAAGGTTTCATCATGTTAACATGGTACAGTTTGTGCCTCTGCCTCCTGGCTAGCAGTTGTACCATGTAGTTAACATCACTGACCTTCCTTATCACTTTGAAGGGTCCCTCCCAAGCTGCCTATAGCTTTTTGTGTCTGACAGGAATGAGGACCATAACCTGCTGTCCTCTGCATACTCTTTAGCTAGAACATTCCTGTCATACCAGAACGTTTTCTGCTGTTGGGCTTCTGCCAGGTTGTCCTGGGCCAAGCCCATGAGTTCCCTGAGCCTTGTCCTGAGGTTCAGGACATATGCTACAACAGACTCCTTCTGGGATACACACTCACCCTTCCACTCATCACAAAGCAAATGTAGAGGTCCCCTCACCCTATGCCCATACAGCAACTCAAATGGTGAAAAACCTGTGGATTCCTGGGGCACCTCTCTGTAAGCAAACAACGGAGGTGGCAAATATTTGTCCGACTCCCTCTTAACCTGGTCTGCAAATGTACATAGCATGGTCTTAAGTGTAAAGTTTAACCTCTCCAACAGACCATTAGTCTGGGGGTGGTAGGGGGTGGTCTTTAGGTGCTTCACCCCACAGCACTCCCACAGAAAAGCCAGCAGGTCTGACATAAAATTGGCACCTCTGTCAGTCAGTATTCCTTTTGGGAAACCTACCCTGCTGAAAATCTCTAACAAAGCATTTGCCACCTTTTCTGCCTCGATGGAAGACAGAGCCACCAGCTCAGAGTATCTGGTAGCATCATCTACTACCAGTATTATATACTTCTTCCCTGTGGAACTTGGGGTACTCAGAGACCCCACAATATGCATAGCTACCTTCTGAAATGACTCCTCAATCACAGGCATAGGTATCAAAGGAGCCTTGACCTTGTCTCCTACCTTGCCTACTTTTTGGCACTGCTCACAGGTCCTGCAGGGCCCTGTTACATCCTTGGAAATTCCAGGCTAATAAAAGTTCTACATAATATGTCTCTTGGGATGCTTTATGCCTATATGACCTGCAAGGAGAATATCATGGGCTATGGCTACACGTGTCACACAGTAGCCTCTGAGCACTACCGACTGCTGTATTTTCTTACCCTCTAGCCCTCCCTCAGGGGTCTACTTTCTATATAATAACCTTTTGTCCCAGTATACAGATTCCCCCTTTCCTTGAGAATCAAGTACTTCTCTGGCTACCTCCTTCAAGCCATGTAATGTAGCGTCTGAGAGCTAATCCTGTCTCAACTCTCTTTTTCTAACCCGTCCCAGCTCCCCTTCCACAGGAAGTTGGGTATCCTTTGACAGCTGTGCCTCACTCTCAGCCTGGGTACTACTACTCACCTCGGCCCTTGCAGTCACTCTGTCCAAGGGAACATCAATACCCACCAGCAGCTGTGGCTCACCTTCAGTCTCACAGCTACTGGGTAGCTCCCTCTCTCAAGTAACCACCACACCAGTCCTGGCTTCAAGTCTGTGGTCTGTCAGGGTCCCCCTCAGGCTATCAGACCCACATGCTTGTCTCCAAGCCTAACCATGTGCAACTGCATGCGAACAAGGTACTGCATTATCAAAATCATTCCTTCTCAGGACATCTGCAGGGATATTGTCAAACACACCTACTTGCATGCTACCTTTTCCACCCTCCCAGTCAAGATGGTGAAATGTATTTGGAATGGGGTCCCTCCTAAAGCTCTGCCTGGAGTAGACTGCCCAAGCAAGTAGTGCTCCTCTTTTACCATTGCAGGCTTCACAATGGTTAGGTCAGAAGCTGTATCTCTCTTAGCAGTGGTCTGTTTCCCATCTACTAAGATAGGATATAACCTCTTGTGGTAGTTTGGTACTCTTGTTGTCTCCAGACATCTTACCACTAAAATTCTGTCATTCCCACTTACTGGCTCTCCCACCTTTTGTTCCTCACCTTGCCTCCATGGACATCTATATGCTACATGTCACCAATGTTTGCATTTAAAACATTTAACCCTTGGTCCTGGCCATTTACCTGGATTAGTTGCTTCCCCTGTTACTTTTGGACTCTGTTGGGGCAGTTTAGGCTACCCATCATGGGTTCTCTTAGACTTATGAGCAGCACTGGGTATCCCTTTCTTGTGCAGTGATGCCCTGCTTGCTAGGTATAGGTCTCCCTTCTTCCCCAACTCATCTGTGGTATTACATTCTCTATCTGCTAACCAGATTATCATGTCCTCAGGCAAAGTGCTAAGGGCTTGTTCCCTGACCAAAAGGTCTTGCAGCCCTTCAAAAGTGGTAACCTGACACCCACTCACCCATCTATGAAAATGAGTGCTTAACAGAGCAATATATTCACACACACTTTCATCTCCCTTGCGGTGGTGGTGCTGCGGTAGCATTGTCACCTCACAATAAGACGTTGTCCTATTCGATTCTCAGCTAGAGCGTCTTCTGTGTGGAGACATGCATGAATGGGCGTACCTTCATTGAAGGTTGTGCACCAGGGCTGGCAACTCGGCACATAAAAATCTACTGCCAATCATTAGCGGACCGGAGTTCTGCTGTGGTGACCCCTAGCCGGGAAAAGCAGAAAGACACAACAACTTTCATCTCCCTTGCATCTATGCTCATGAAACTTTTTCCTATAAGCTTCAGGTGTTAATTTAAAACAATCTATTAAAAATTTCTAACAGTATTGTAATTTTAAGCAATCAGTATCAGACAATTTCGAAACAGCAATTACAGATTTACCATGGAGTGAGGGGGTCAGGAACCGTACCTAGAGCCCTTGGTCAACATTATATTGTTTACATACCCTTTCAAACATATGAATAAACTATCAAAATTATCACCCTCTGTAAATTGTGGAAGAAATCTACTGACCTTTGTTGCTTCTGAGGTTCAGTTACTCCCTTCCCCATTACCTCCATGACCCTGGTGAAGAGTCAGCACCTCCTTTCCATGTTGCCTCTGCCCTCTCATTTTATTCAGCCTTCAAACATCTCACTCTCTCATTTCTTTGGCCTCCAGACATCTCAGTGTCTCTGCTGATTCTATTTCCAAATGTTTGGCCTCCATTCAAGTATCCTTAACTCCAGACAGATTTTAAGTCTTCTGTGGAAAGGTTGAATTGTCCATGTTCTGAGAGTTGTACATCCCCAAGGCAAGTCTGGTTGTCCGCCTGGTTGCTGGAATGTGATGCAGCTGTGGTTAAAGCTACAACCATTTCTGCTTTAGTTGGGTTGGCATGCACTAGTCCTTTGGCTTTGCACATCTCAGCCAAATGGTCCCTTGTCAGCTTGCCATACTCCTCTGCTGACATCCATGTCTGCTCTCCCTGACTAGCTAAGCTAATAAAAAATTATTGAGATATGAAACTCTGAATGCTCACTGTGTAGCTGCTTAGAGAGTACAAACACCTTCTTTAGTGACCACTGATCACAGGCTACAGGAATTCAATATCCACATCACTAAATCCCAATATGTGATGTGGTGATTCCACTACTGCCACCAATAAATGCAATGGCCCACCACTGAACCAGTAATCAAGGATCCTCAATCCTCACCACTAGTATCAGTAGAGGATGTACATTGGGAAGATGACAAGCACACACATGGTATTTCCAGATGCAGCTCTCTGCATCAAGTACAATTTCCCTTAAGAACACACAGAGACCACAGTCAGTCTTGGGCTGGTTTCTCCCTCTTTCTCCAGATACCCAGTAAGACTCCCCAATGGCACTGCTATAAAGTTGAAATCTCAGCTAAGTGACCAAGCCAAGACCTCCAGCACACTCTCTGTCCAACCAGTGCTTCATATCCCTGGTCAGGTAGCTGACTCACACAATCTTTGATGTTTGATTTGCACACACACACACACACACACACACACACACACACACACACACACACACACACACACGCACACACACACACACACGCATGCACACATGCACACACGTACACACACACACCTGTGAAAGACTGGCACAGGTTTACTAGTCATGCCTCCTCCTGCCCAGACTATAAAGTAATTTCCCCTGCCACCAGTAACTACTTATCAGCTACTTTAAGTAAGTTGTTACTCCTAGCTTAATCACTTTACAGTCTGTAATCCTCTTACTGCCTTTCAGTAATATACTTTATCAAAACTGCCTATCATTCATCTTCTGTAGGTATTAAGTTTAATTGCATGTCTACATTTTTCAAATTTAAGCTTTTTATTTCATTCCACTCACTACTGAGTTCAGAATCCCATTGCCAGCTCCATATGATCCCATCCTCCCAGTCCCCAGGCAGTCTGCTAGTATATCCACACCAAGAGAGTTCCCCTTGTGACAGAACTCCTGCACACAGAGTACACCTTTTCAACATGCAAATTTTAAGTTCAACACCTGCCGGTAATGAGGAGTGGGATGGGCCAGGCTGTAAAATGTCATATTACTATTTGGTGAAATGTTTTCCAAACACTTATTCACCCTCCTCCAATGTACAAAAATCAATATCATGCTGGTAGAGCAATGAGATGTGGCTTTAAGTGCATGCCCCTGCCTCAGATCCATAGGGTAGTCAGCCCTTCTCTGTCCTCTGACGCATTAAGCCTGAGATTCATCTCCATGACATGTACTAAGTTTACACTGAGTACAAAAACCAGCAAAGAGAACCTCACTCAAGGTAAAACTGCTGAACAGAGTCAATCCAAATGAAAAAATAGCATCTACCACCATTTGGAAAATGAATATTTAATCCAACAGCTCAGTAAAAAACAATAAAACAAGACATAAAATATGATACGAAGCTTGATGAGTGCTTTCGGGCTGTGCCCTTCATCAGATAAATTGCTCACATTCAAACACTCATTTAAAGGAGTATCAACCAATCTGTGCTCAGTACTGAACCCGCCTTTTCTTCAGGGCGGGCTTTAATGGAATGACATCATTAAGCCCTGGATGTCTATGTGCTGTAAGTTCTATTATGCCTTTGGCCTCTTCATATTCCGAGTCATTCACTATATCACCACCTCTAATGTTGCTCACCATGTGCCAAATCACTATGAATTTAAAATAATGTCCTTGATGACCAGATATATGCCTATACAGGGAATTGTGTTCATTTTTCAACCTAATAGCTGATAGATGATTTAATATCCTCTGCTTAAGCATGCAGTTAATTTCCCCTATGTAGTAACAATTGCATGTCTGACACACAGCAAGATAAACCACGTTCGTGGTCCTGCAGTTAGCTCTAGTGTTGAAAGAATATACCCTGCCTGTAATAGGATGAACAAAATGTGTATCCTTGTAAATATAATAACATGCCTTGCATGACCCACACGGTCTGGTCCCTTTCCTCATCTCAGCCTGCTGTTTGTCACACCTACCCTCATCACTCAATAAATCTTTCTCATTTTTATTCCTCCTGAATCCAAAGCTAGGTTCTTCCCCCACAACTTTCCTGATCCTCTCATCAGAAAGCAAAATTTTCCAATGTTGTCTAACTATATTGCATACCCCATGTATGCTGTTGCTTTATGTGAACATAAGTCTCATTTTACCACTCTGTCTCTGTCTACTATTAAATACAGGGACCTTCAATGCATCTTGTTTCAACCATGGACACATTCTATCCTTTCTGAAATCTCTATTGGTCTGTGTGATCCACTGGACTTTCTGCCTATTATAAACCCTTTCTATGAAGTTGCCTTCCAAACTTCTCACTTCCTCTTCAAAATTATCTTCCACTGTACATAGTCTGGATACCCTGCCTAACTGTCCAGTAATGATGTTGTCAAAAGTGAACCTAGGATGCATACTCTCCTGTGTCAGTAGGCTATTCTTCCAACACTCTTTTCTATACAGGGTTGTCTTGAAACCCCCACCCCCATCTTGAATCACCCTGACATCAAAAAAGTCTATCTCTGTGCTGGAAAAACTCACAGAAAATGTAAAGAAGGTTGTGGTTGATTCCAAGTACTTGACAAAATCAAACAACTATGTTTCCCCCCTCCCCACGATAAAAAAAATATCATCCATGAAACGCCTGTAAAGGCTTAACTTGTCCCTCCATTTGTTGTGGGTCCCCATCGCATAATGCTTCTCCCAGTGTGACAGTACCAGGTTAGCATATGTGTTTGCACAGGCGGTGCCCATCGCTACCTCCTGTGTTGCCTATAGAAACTTCCTGTACAGGTGAATAAATTGTATTCTAAAACTATACCTAAAAGATTCGTAATCAAGTCTATTCTGCCCTTCTCTATCAAATTAAATTATGTCAATATATGAGTGACTGCATCTATACCATAATTATTGCTTATTACAGTAAAAAGACTTTTCACATTGTGTCACCAGGATGTAGTGCCCTTCCTCACCTGCTTCAATACTCTGTCTCTCAATGATGTCAAAAAATGTCCTGTGTCTCTTAATACCTCTTTCAAAGAAGTTAAACAATGACTTAGTATACACTCCAACTAAATGGAGATATTTTCAGTAATCCATCCCCTCCCTGAGATGATGGGTCTTGGGGGGGTTGTGCAAGTCCTTGTGCACCTTAGGTAAGGCTTTAAAAACAGGAGTTGTTGGATGCTCTATCCAGAAAAAATCGAAGAACTCCTTATCTATCAAGCCTGTGACTTCCAGATGCTTAAGTCGATCCTTGACCTCTTGTATGAAATTATTAACACTAACGCAGGAAATTGGAGTGAAGATGGAAGTGTCTGAAAGCAATTCTGCCAATTTATCATGATAAAAACTCTTGCTCATCTCCACCACTGCCCCCCCTTGTCCGTTGATTTGATGACTATCTGAGTACTATGTTGTAAATTTCTTAGGGCCTGTCTTTGTTTAGCAGTCAAATTATGAAATCTCCTAACATGGCCATTTTGTAAATACATCATAATTTCTTGCTCACAGACCCTGATAAACATTTGCATAGTATGATTAAACACTGGAAGAAAAGTGCTAGGTTGTCGCAAAGAGTAGTGTTGCACCTAGTTGTTACTCCCAAATAAATCTTTTAACATTACATTTCTAGCAAACATCATAATGTCTAGAATTATTTCACTAAAAGTACTGTCATGACTCGGGACAAAAGTTAGTCCCTTATTTAAAACATATAACTCATCACTAGATAAAACATACTCAGATAAACTGAGCACAATACTGTCAACAGTCCCTGTGAAATCCTCCATTTCTTGGTCTCTCTGCTCTCATATTGTGAATGTTTCCAATCTCACAAGAGTGAAATGCTGTAGGACTGTGCTAATATAGTGTAGTCCAAGTTTATTAATATATATATATATATATATGTAATCCTCTGTGTCCAAGTTTATTAATATATATATATATATATATATATATATATATATATATATATATTTCAGTAATCCTGTGTCCAAACAGGACAGCTGGGAAAAATCGCAACTGCATATGGGGGTGGGCATCATTTGGGGTGAGTAGACCCATGGCTGGTGGTAGAACAGACACACTCATATGCCACCAGTGTTATTGCAGACATATGAACTTTTTCCCATGTAATGCCTATAGTACAACTGCCAGCCCTACAGATGGAGTTGTAGGAGTGAAACAGTTTTTGGAATTGGAATTGTGGGCAGTCCTGCTTGAATCTTCATTAGTCTCCATGGCTGGAGGGATCACAGTGGCCTGTTTTAAAGTTAGGTGCAGAATAAGAACTTTTGGCAAGCTGTTACTCCTAGCTTAATCACTTTACAGTATATAATCCTCTTACTGCCTGTCAGTAATATTCTTTATCAAAACTGCTTGACTATCATTCATCTTCTGTAGGTATTAAGTATAATTGCACGCCTGCATTTTCAAATTTAAGTTTTTTATTTCATTCCACTCACTACTGAATTCAAATCCCATTGCCAGCTCCATATGATCCCATCCTCCCAGTCCCCAGGCAGTCTGCTAGTATATCCACACCAAGAGAGTTCCCCTTGTGACTGAACTGCTGTACACAGTGTACACCTTTTCAACATGCAGATTTTAAGTTCAACACCTGCCGGTAATGAGGAGTAAGATGGGCCAGGCTGTAAAATGCCAGTGAAATGTTTTCCAAACACTTATTCACCCTCCTCCAATGTACACAAATCAATATCATGCTGGTAGAGCAATGAAATGTGGCTTTAAGTGCATGCCCCTGCTTCAGATCCATAGGGTAGTCATGCCTTCTCTGTCCTCTGACTCATTAAGCCTGAGATTCATCTCCATGACATGTACTAAGTTTACCAATGAGCATGCTTTCATTGTCTAAGCTTGATGTGCCTGCCCATTCAACTTATTTTGCCATTAAGCACCTATCATAGGTTCATATTGGTAATTGAACTGGTATTATTGGGATCATAGTTAGGGCTTTATCTTCATATGTCAGTGAAAAGACACTTTTCAAATGTAAATTATAGAATGTCTGTCTGCTGTTATATGGTCAGCTTTTTACTAGTTTCTACATGATTATATCAGCTTCATTGGGCATCCTCATTTTACACCTTACTAGATTTGTAATAATAAAATCAGTGTATTTTACATTTTTCTAACTTTCATCCTGTGAAGGATAAAAATTGCAATTTAGTGCATTTGAATTCCATTTGTTACTTTCTTAAATTTAGACCCACCCAAATCTGTCAATGGCCTGAGGATGTCCACTTGACTATATAGGAACTCACATTCTATGCTGACAATGTATGGAAAATGGAAAAATGAAATCCTGTTATACATTTTACTGCTTACATTTGATGACTAACAAACATTTCAATATATTTTATATTACTATTATTATTTAGCATTCCAGAAATATAGATGTATTTATCCTTTCACCAAATACACAGAATGAATAATATTTGGAAGTAAAATGATACATTGTTAAAATATGTTCATGCCACTGTCCATAAGAATTCCATTTTGATATTCTCTGCATAATAAAGCTGAGTCTTCATTTCACTTAACATAAAATGACTTATTATAAGTTGAATGTGAAAATGCTCACCATTGACATACATCTTGTGCCCTTTATGCTTATTTGTTTTACTATGCCATTGTATTTTTATTAACTCTAAACAACAAAAATATCTTAACCAACTTATGTTCATGGTCCTCAGTGTATCATTTGCATTTTCCTGCCTACTCAAATCTTAATTTATCTTTTTCATCATTAATTTGCACATCTACTTTTCTGCTCAGTTTGACATTTATTTAACATTCCTTTTAACTCTGTGTAACTGATTAATAAAGGCTCAGCATGATCTGCATATGCCCACTAAATGCAAGTCTGACTGAATATGTTAATTGCATAGACATTTATTGTGTAGATTACATAAACTAGAAATTCAACAGACAATAATGAGAGTGTTAAACATTTCTTAACTCTCCTTCTTCTTAAATTGCAAATGTTTAATTATATTTTCAGTATATTCACCTTTTGTTTTTTTGTTACACGCCAGAACTCCTGCAGTATTTCGACTTTTATCCTAATGCACTATTTTTACTTTTTAAATGAATATGTCATGAATTTATTAAGTTTTAAGTTTATCATTTAGATTATTTAATATAAAAAAGTGTGTTTATATTTTTGGTTTCATGCAAAATATTATTTTCTTCTCCATTTGTTCACATTTTGATAAGTTTTGCTCAGTCTTAGCTAAGAACAGGTTGTTCTTTTCAATTAAATGGTTGCTCTTTGACATTTTATGTCCTTCTCCCTTCAGATACCAGGCACTTTTCACAAATAAGCAGCTCATCTTGCTGTACATTCAAGTTAACAAGAGTTCTCATTCCTTTTGTACATTACAATTTACCGTATAGAAAGGGAAGCTTATGTACACTCCCACAGGTATTGCCCAGATGATATTTTGTTTAAGGAAAATGACTTTTATATAACCTCATCCTCTTGTCTTGATAAACATGTCTGCCTAATTTAATTATTCATTCAGAAATATTGTACACGTATAGCACTGAAATCATCTTAGTTCTGTTCCATGGCTACTAAAGGCAAAGATGGTTGAAGATATCTCAAATTAAAAACGTCCTTGGCTTTGTTTTATAAAGGCAATTTAGAGAAGACACACCAGAAGGAAAATACAGGATTACTGTTGCTGGCAGACAAAATTATGGGAGAAAGAACAAAGGCTCAGAAGAGCTGTAGTGGGAGTTTTTCATTGGAACATAACTCTATATTCTGAAATACAAACTGTTTTATTCTTTAAAGAGTGTGCTATTTTGTTTCTAAAATACAGTTCCATGGAGAATTAATATATTGTAAAATACCAGTGATCTGGAGTCCTCAGAATGTATTTTATACTTAACAAATGTTGTGCTGTATACCACTTAACAAATGTAAGTAAAACATCCAAAGATATATGAGAAGAGGTAATTTATAAAAGATTAGAGCATCCATAACAATGAAAGCAAATGTCAGCCATGCTTATGCAAGAGATACATACTGTTACAACGGGGGTACCATGTTACACTGAAATGCAATATAATAAAAGGCTATGAACTTTAATCAAAACAACACAAAATAACCAGGAGTGTACAGTTGGCTGTTCTGTTCTCTTTATGTAGGTCTTGTTCTCTCATACCTCCCCCACTTACGCATATTAATTTAACTCCAAGATCATTGTATAACAGAAAGCAACATGCACTTTTACATGTGTATTTATGCTTCAAACCTTCTTAAAATGAAACAGTCCCAGACAATGCATTCCATTATGACATTTAAATTTCAAGAAACACATACTTAGGAGATAGGACGCAAGAAATAATTTATAAATGGGTTTTGCTGTGCTGGGTATTGAACTTCTGAAGGAAAATCTATAAGATGACATGACACTAAGAGATTTTCTATAGTGAAACGTTTGTCTGAGTAGGCAAATGATTTATCTCCATCCAGTGGCAACATATCTAAACATAACATTAGAAACCCATTCTGAATCCTGATTAAATCTTCTGGTCCTCAACAAACAAGAAAACAAATCTCCTGCACCCATTTCCCTTACCTAATGAATTAAGTTCTTGCAGATATAATGACTGCATTCTTTTACATGCTGCTCCTGTGCTATTCGCAATTAGTGTTTCTTGCTCAGAATTTACTGATTTGTTTCATGTCAGAAAATAACTTTAAAAATGGTAAAATATTAAACTGCTTGGCAATATCAGGTTGCCTGAAGCTATTCATAGTAGTAAAATAATAAAGATAGTTTCTGAGACATGACTATCATCTTGATGGCCCTGATCCTGCCTGTTAAATAGAGGGACATAGAGTACCTAAGCCATTAACATTTGCATTATAAAAAGAGTGTTTTATAAGAGTGTACTTAACATGGAACTGGACACTCAGGTAACTGAGTCCTCCAGCTAACCATGAAAGTCCTATGATGTGCAAGTCTGACTCTGCAACATCTGCATGGAAAGAATAGACACAACTTTTCTTTTAGATGAGCTTGTACTATGAAAACAAGGATTATTTATCAATAACTTCAAGGACACCGATTATTGAAGAAAAGGAGAATAAGGGGTTAAAATAATATCATCTCTGTGAAGTAGTAGTGTAATGGGGACACCTAAAACTTCTGCAGTTTGGATGAGAAGACCCTGCTTGTGTTAAACAAAAAGCACCATGAGCAAACTGAATAGAAAATAGGACATGGTAAAGTCTTGTCATGTGAAAACAATAAGGGCAAATGTGAAATACAAAATGCAATTGACCATTACCAAAGGTGAAAGAAAGATGCATGCAAAATCTGATGGTACCACAAAATAAAGTCCATCATTATAACAGTGACATGGAGTAATGCCAAACTTAATATATCAAAAATCTTCTCAGCATCAAGACTGTTCATCACTTAGGGTCCTCTGGCATCATAGCATGCAGTACCTGACAATGTGATTGGGATTAGCTGGTCCAAGCTCCTTTAGAGGGCTGGCCTATCCTGTGTGGTGTAAAGCAGTCCATTTCCACATTGTGTTCCAGGATCTTGGCTCCCATGTTAATGAGTAAAAGTTCATAGTAAGGTATGGGCTGAAGGAGGTACATGCCAGGTTTTAACTAGATAGTAATGATAGCTAATGAGAGTGGTGGTGGCCATATTTCAACAGTTAGGAGACTTGTAGAAAGAAAAGAGTAGGAAAAAATGCCAGCACAGAATGGTTTGAATTTCCGCAAGGATGCCATCTAGGCTGAGTGCTTTGTCAAGCATAAGAAAATATAGCATGTGCTCCTCTAATAACAATATCAAGCCAACCAATACTTAAGCAGTCTCTTCTAGTAATATGCCCAGACACAAATTATCAAGGTACGCACTGAGACTAATAAGGTGAGATAAGAGTAATTGGGACAATAAAAAAGTTGATTTTTTTTGGAAATTGACCTATTATGGAATAGTCAATTTAATGCTTGCAGTGCCAAAATAAGTTATTGTATACCTTTCGTAGCAATACTGTTAGTCTGTTGATTTGTGAAGCATAAATTCTGAAAAGTCAGCTTGATCTCCAAAAACAGAGGAAGGTCTTCAAATACTTGTATAATGTACATCTGTTATATACATTTTAATAAAACTGGTAGGGAAAAACAATTATTTTATGTTGTATGCATAACATTTAGTGAAATGAAACTTTCCTGTCAAAAAATATTTCTTTTAAAGAGCACTTCACAAAAGCTACTAGATGGTTGCCATCTCATTTGGAACTCCGTGCATAGAATCTGTGTTGATTCTTGCATGGTAACATTAAAGTTATCAATAAATTAAGGAATGATATCCCAAATAATCATAAGACTAGTAACCAGTAACAGGTAAAAAGCAAGTGCAAAAATATGCATGGATAAAAACATCTTTTCATTCATTTTTAAACATTTTCTAATCCATGTGTCCAGGTGAAGTAAGTTCCATATCCTCTTCAATAATCTTGCTCATCGTGTGGGATTCCCTATTCCTTCCCAGGCAAGAAAAGAGGTATAGACTCTCCAATTCTCTTGGTTCTGTCTCAGGAGTTCCTCTATGATATGTGCCTCTGGTCTATCTCTTACAGGAGGCACACAGTGGCCATTTATACTAGGTTCCCAACTCACCTCTCAGAAAAGAGGAACAGTATCTGTTCTCTGACATCCACTATAATTGCTTAGCTCCTGCATTTGAATCTAAAGAGAGATTAAAAACCCTGTGAAGAAACATTATTTCTATTGCTTGAATCCATATTCTTAGCCTTTTAGTTGCTATTCAAAGCTCATGACCATAGGTAAGGATGAGTTCATAAAATAACCAGTGAATCGATACCTTTCGTCTATGTACCAAGTCTCATGCCATCAGCACTAAACAATAAAATGCCTGAAGCTTAACACAACAATATTCATTCATCTCCAGAGCTCCTCTCTACTCCATTATGAATAGTATTCCATGATACTGCAACTCTTCCACATGAGGTAAATCCTTACCTTCACCAACAGAGTTCAAACACTGTTTTTTATGACATCAATATGACCTCTGATTTAAAGAATTTAATCCTAGGGATTTCACAGACAGCACCACACTACTGCAGTACAGTACAATATCAGAGGTCATAAAAACTTAAAGCTAGTAGGACAGCATTTTCTACAAATAATAAAAATGCAAACATCTTAGCCCCAGAATGAATACTCTTCAAATCATGAACCTTGAGATTCTGACCATGACAGCTGCAATCAGGAAAGGAGATGGTACATCATTGGGCGAGACATCTAAGCATTTGGCTACCTCAAATGCATTTATCTTAATATTAAAAAGTTGATATAATTTTTTTCTTTCTAAATATAGAAACTTAATGGCATACAACATTCCAGAGACCATAAAACTTTTGTAGCACATCCCAAAATATATTCCAGTGTATGCAGTCATATACCTTCTTGTACTCAAGAAATCACAAGCAGACTATGCTAACAAAGTCCCAAAACCTCCTCAATATCTCTGTAAAGACAAAACATTGTTCCCCTATTGCACAACAAATAAGAATTATACCTAGGTCAGTCTGACTCAGAAAATTAGCTATCAGATGAAGTCATCTTCCAAGTAATCTGGTCAGACTTTATTAGGAAGTCTGAGAAGGATGATCCTGTATAAGTGCATCATATACTTTTGATTGGCTTTTGAAAAAAGAAACACTATTTTAGTTTGTCCATCGAAAGCTACCAATTCCCCCTTCCATGCTTTGTTACACTGAAAAGTTTAACTTATCTTGGCACCCAATGATATCCAGTTTCTTCAGCATATTTGGTCAGATCTCATACTACCTTACATCCTTACCACTATAGAATGTTTTTGTTCTCAGTATGGTGACTTCATTTAGAGAACTGGGCCTCTTCCCATCATTTGATTTTGATACTGTTGTTTCCTGAAAGTGGACATATCCACTGAGTTCAGGACTTTTTCAATATTTTCCTTCAATCATCAATCAATATTTATACATTGACGAAGACAACAGCCTTGGCAATGTCTTTTCAATCCCTCACCCCAACTCCAAGTTCATGGATTGTTCACCAGAGCATTTCCAAGTGTTTCAGATCCTGAAAGATCCATTTGTTGTTGCCTTGTAAAATACCTTCTTTACCCATGCTTTTATTTTGTGACTTCTGATGCTGCTGCCATTTTGGTGCATTACTTCCTATTATTGGAACTTTCCTATATTATAGTCTAACTGTATTTCCTATTGACTGCCATGCTAACACTCCATAAAAAAAAGCAAAACTATTTTTTCTCTCAGTACTGGTGTCTACCAGCATGCTGTAAGGTTACTGCCATAAGCTTCTATTATCTTCCTTGCATTCCCTCACAAAACATTTTGGTTTACTACATTTGTCAAGCCATTGCCTCAACCGTGTGACCTATCTCACCAGATGGAAACTCATCATGTCTTGTGACATGTGTCCAAAAAATGTGGCTGCAAGTCTGATGACATGACCACAAAGTTAGATTTTTTATTATTGTTCTAAGGTTCTGTGATACAAACCACACATAAAAAATTGCATTGTCTTTAGCCATGATATTCATTTGGGCAATCCATAACTAGCAAAGTAGTCAATAGAAATTCAATGACCAGATCTATATCATGAAAATAATTCATCCCAGATGTATCCAATGATGTATCTCCATAATTCCTCATATCAGTGTTGAATTCTTGAAGGAGATATACAGAGCCTATTAGGTGACAGCTTATCTGATGATCTTAAATTCCTCAAGTAGATATACAGAGCCCTTTAGGTGATAACTTATCTGACACCACTTAGTCTCCAAGAAGGACAGATATTCTGAAAGTTTATTAGTTATATATACACAATCAACTGAAAAAGGTTTCTTATGTGAAATGCCTTGTTACATTGAAGTGATCATCTCGTCTGCTGGCACAAACTCCTCTGGTAGAAAATGTACAGTAAAATGAACCCTAATCTACACATATGGTTGACTTTTAGGAAATGAGAACTCTTTACCATAAAAATCTAAATTTCAATGTGGTGTAGCCAAGATGGCTAACTGACGATGGCAACTGGTGAAAGCTCTGCGACTGAAAATGTTTCCCTGACAGAAAATATAATCAAAAATAAAAATTTGGAGAAAAGTGATAGCTAATTGAATTCATTAATAGTCAGATAAAAGATTTATAGCTTCGAGTTCTTCAAAGGTATAATTTTCCTGTCAGAATTTCAACTGCTTGGTTAAGAGAAGAGACTTCAACATGAACCTCTCAAGGGTACTCATGATTCTTGTGTTAAAAAAGACATCCAGTCAATAATACCTAGTATACAGGATGCATTAGTTAAAATGGACAAACTGGATACCAAAATAGAAATTTTCAAGGAAGAGTCCAGAAAGAAGACAGTACATTTAGAAATCTTTATAAACCAACTAACTGCACAAAGCAGCAGTATGAAAGAAGCTTTAAATGATCATGAAGGGAGAATAACTGAAGGTCAGTCTCAGACTGAATTTCTTTCAAAACAAAATAACTGGCTCATAGAAAAAGCTAATGATTTAGAAAGTAGACTGAGATTAAATAGCATTAGAATTTATGGTATACCTGAAAAATATGAGGGAGACAATATAATAGACGTCTGTACCACTTGGCTACATAAAACATTAAATCTACCTGAAACTTTATCTTTTGGAATTGAAAGGGCACATAGATCCCTGTGAGCACCTTTGAAAAATGAAAACTCACTACCACATTCAATTATACTTGAGTTTATGTCCAGCTTAGAAAAAGATCAAATATTAAAAACAGAAATGTCTATCCCACCTAATAAAATAGGTGAACATGTAGTAAGATTTGACAATGATTATTCTAGTAAAGTAAGGAGTAAACAAAAATCCTGCTTACCACTGAACTTAAAAAGAACACTATTAAAGCCACTTTGATGTTTTCTGCGAATATCTAATTATTTCTTTCTGAATTAACTAAAATATTTGACACACTGGAGGAGGCAGCCACTTCTGTAAACAAAAATAAAGTCCTTAATAAAACTGAAGAAATCATTTGAAACTGTATATCCCTCAAGAGACAGAGTGAGTTGAATAACTAGAAAACTTTTTCTAAAATTAAAACGCTTAAAAACAAGTGTCTTTAATTCTCTGATTGAGGAGACTTTTGTTTTCTGAAATAATTGATTTACCCTTAAGTAAAAGATTTGTATTAGACTTTAAGCTTCAAAACATATGTAAGTATGTATTTATATTTTACTCTAAAACTCTAAAATATATTTTTTTTCATGAAAAGGAATATAAATGGTTAGTTTTACTGTTTTACTACATTTACAGTGAAATACTTAATATATTTAATTTAACTAAACTTATACATGTATTTCTAAATGTTAAATAGGTACTTCCTGTCAGAGATGTCATTAAATTATAAGCAATAAAATTGGTAACTTTAAGACTATACAAGTTAAGAGTTTTATTTTATTTGTTTATCTTTGCTTAGTATGTGATTTCCTGGGTTAGCTGCATGTCAGATCTAAATATCCTAATTAGAAGTTTTAACGTGCTGGTGATTTTGTTTTGGTTGCTCCTGTGTAACACATTCATTTCACAGGTCATTTATGAAACAATTACTTAAAAAAGCTTGAGAAGAAAAGAATGTTCCAGTTATGTGAAAAGCTTGATTCTTCCTTGACTTGCTTCCCACCTTATCTTTGAGCTGTTTTGAAGAATATCTACATCAAAGTTCCTCACTGATGTCAATAAAACAGGAAGTAACTTTATTTTTCTTTATTTTTCAAGTATATATGTGAGAAAGCTACTCAAAATAACATATTTTAAATATTTATTTAGCAGTGAAGAATTGGTAAAACAAAAACTAATCTAATGTTTTATATTGAACTGTTGCTGACATATAATTTGCTTACATTTTGCTAAACATTAATAGCTTATGCTATAGTGTTATTAAGTCTAACTGAACATCTCAATGGAAAGAAGTAAGGTTAGATGTTTGTTACTGATTGGAACAGTTTCATTGGAATATCAACACAGTGTTAGCAGCACAACAGTACATACCTTTGGTGCAGAAGGGTGTGGGTTCTACTCCCCTACCATAAAGATGGATTGCTAATGTTATGGTACACTTTATGAGGGGGTTGAGGATGCTGCATTTCAGAGTGTGTCCTCTTTTGGATGTGATGTCTAACTATGAATCTGCTGTTGGTTTGCCAGCCATTCCCTATTGCAATATTACCAGCTTACTAAATATTTGGGTTTACTAGAAAAGGTCACCCAGGCTCTGCCACAACTTGATGTGAGGGGAAAGGGTAGTTTGCTTCTGCTTTCTTGTATTTTGTCCATTGTGATTTATTTTTTTTTGTGTTTTACTTGTATTCCACCTTTAATTGCATATTTAAACTAGGAAAGAGACCACAGCTGTGTCTTTTTTGAGTCACATAGGCATTAATTTTTTTCCAAACCTCCCATCCTGGCTCTGTTGTGTTTTTAACCTCAATGGTCTTTCTAGTTGCCTGTCCCTTATGTTAATTTGACTACATATCTCGTTCCCTTTCCCCTTTCACTAGCTAAGTAAGCACAAAATTATCATTTTGTGAATTCACTCCCTTTTAACTATTCAAATTTATTTGCCATCCCACTATATTCCATAGAACCAGAATACAAAGTGCCCACCACCTTCTAGTCTATTTTGCTATTTTAAAATTAGTGGCTCCCCACTTAGACAGCTAAAGCTTAAGTTACCCCCTCTTTCATATCTAACTGCTTAGTGCACACTGCAGCTCTCAGGATGTCAACCCATTTTCCAACTTACCTTTAAAATCTGCAACATCTACTCCAAGAGCACCAATAACTGGAGGGCTCCCATTCTGCCTCTTAGTAGTCATCTTGGGATTAGTGCTTCTGTTTTGCTCCTGGTGAGTGAAGAAGCACATGGACACTATTTTGTGGAGACTGCTGATTGCCAGAAAGCCTAATAACTGCTTCATAAGTGCCAGCTTGGAATTTGAGATTATATTCTGCTCCTGGTGACAGAAGGACCAGAGTGCATAGATTCCTGACTGTTTCTGGTTGGGAAGTGAGTGTCTGTGCTTGACATTCCTGATTGGTCTGGTTGGTATCCAAGACGAAAAGGCTACAACAAGCCTACAGACCCTTGCATCATTTGGCACAAGACTGTGGATCACCAAACAGGCTGTGGTCTGCTTCTCATCTTGGGATTGATGCTGATGTTTTGCTTCTGGTGAGATAAGAAGAAAATGAGCATTATATCCCAGCAGCGGTAGCTATTGTGAGACCAGCACTAGTAGTAGCCAGGCAGTAGCCATTCATGCAACTCCCCTCTTTTCATCATTCTTAACAAGCTAATTCTTTATTTTCAGTAAGTGCTGTTTGATTTGTTCAGAATATCTGCCATAATACTTCATCCATAAATCATCAGGGTCCACTTATTAGTTTCCTCTCATGTGTATGGCAGTGCCCTGTATAGACAGAAACACCTTGAGTGACATTTTTCCTGTAAAACACAATGAAAATTTCACCAATATCTAGTAGCAGACAGGACAACTAGTCTGCAGTGACAAGCACTTCCCCCATATTTGCAAACCAGATACTCCTGACTTTGGTTTATATTCTCACTCCAATTGTCTATTCAATAATAAAATGTATGTTGCCATGGATACCAACTATCTCCATTGCCAGCTTGGAGGATATGGGCATACTAAAGCAATGCAGAAATTGCCTCATGTTTACTAACAATCAGTTAATTCTCAAACAAACTGATATGGTATGTCACTGGAAGCAAAGCTCTCACATAAAAGTACTCCTAATGAAAATAAAGTCGTAAGTACTACACATGCTGCACCCATCACACACAATTCAAAGCAGACATATAGACCCACATATTCTGAGACACTTAAATGTAACCTTCTTAAACTCTAAGGACCTCCTAGATGAAGTACACATAACAAATACCCTCAGCAGCCCTAAATGCACTCTTTCCAAACAACACCTACATCAACACATACAACCACATCTCATGGAGCCTCTACTTCTAAGCCCATAATGCAAGCCACCACACAATCCAACATTCTGGTCATTGGAGATCCCATTGTAAGAAACGTTGATGTCCCTCTCATCAGGCTGAGTAAGGAGAAAGTCACGGTCAGTTGCTTACCAGGGGCTGGGATCTGCCACATTATGCATAGACTCAGGTCATTGGACCACAAGTAGCAGTATGGATCAGTCATAGTCCATGTGGGTGTAAATCACCTGAGATATATCTTTCTAGACTATATGAAGAGAGACATCAAGGAGCTTTCGGAATATATGTCCCAGGCCAGTATGAGCCTAGCATTGAGTAGCATTTTACCTTCTCTAAGGATGATGCCATAGTACAAACAAAATATAACCGGCTAATAATTGGCTTAGTTTCTGGGGTCATTCTAAGTGGGTGTAATATTTATCAACATGGAAGGAGATGGGCAAATGACAAGAGTGCTTTGCCAGGAATGGTCTGCGCCTCTCCTTGCTAGGCTTTTCAATACTAGCTAAAACATTTTCTTCACCATGGTGCCTTTTTTAGGCAATGCCAAAAAGAAAGTATTTCTGACATAGCAAATCAAAACCATGAATATCTAAACATAGTAATGCTGAATGCTAGGAGTCTAAACAAAAATCTCCACTCCCTAGAAACTCTATTCACCCTAGAGAATGCGCGGTCACTTCAGACATGGTTTAAAGCCACGGAGAGCACACTAGCAGTGCAAGCTTATAATGCCTTCCACATATTTAAACCAGCTACAACAAGGCAGGGACTAAAGGTGGAGGTGTCTCAATTTACATCAAAAATAAATATACTGCAAGACTAGTCAAACTGAATTGAATTGCTGCTTAATTTTTGCTGTTTGTGATTAAGTCCAGCTAGCCCACTTCCTTCCTAAACACCACATTCAAAAAATTTCTGTTACAATGGACAGGCCATTTCTCATCATTTCTCCTGCCAGGTTAATTGATAAGGGCATCTTGAGGCAATGTAACAATTGCTTAATTTATACTGACAACTATTTACTTTTAAAGCAAACTAACATCCTATGTGAGCAATGCAAATACACAGTGGAATTGGAGTAAATTTTCTCACATAAACTAGATATCAAACAGGTTGTCCACACACATGCTTCATCTCTCACGCAAACCTCACCTCTCACACAAAATATGGTCACCAAACATAAACCCACATATGTGGAGTACTCACTTAAAGTCTACCAAAAGAACAGAGACCTCCCAAAAGCACACCACCCAAACTCACCACTAAGCATAAAGAAACCAGTACACATATCAGCACACACAACCGTGTCTCAACAAATAAGCCCCTAAGGCAAAACACATCAACTGCCTTGGTCATTGGAGACTCCATAGTGAGATGAACAGATGTCCCCCTCACCAGAATGGACTAGGAGAAGGTTACGGTCAGCTACCTATCAGGTTTCAGGATCTGATAAATCACTCATGCACTCAAGTCACTCAACAAGTACCATTATACCTCTGTCATAGTCCATGCTGGAGAAAATGACTTGAGATGTACCTCTCTGAACTATATGAAGAGAGACATGATGGAACTCTCTGGTTATGTTTCTCAGACAGATATGTCCCTAGCCCTAAGCAGTACCTACCCTCACGCAGGATGATGCCACAATATAAACAACTGGCTCAACTTCTAGTGTCAGTCCAAAGGGATCCAATATCTGTCAGCCTGGAAGGTATGGTAGACAGACCTTGCTGCTTTGTAAGAGATGGCATGCACCTTTCCCCCCTAGGCTTTTGGTTAATGGCAAAGGCCCTTGCCTCCCTCATAGTACCTTTTTTAGGCAATGTCAAAACAACAAATTTTCCAGTGTAACAAAATCTAATTAAGACAAACTCAGGGTCATACTGCTTAATGCTAGGCGTTTAACACAAAACTGCACTCCCTGGAAGCACTCCTCACCTTGGAGGGTGTTGATGCCTGTGCAGTTACTGAGACATGCTTCAAGGCCACTGAGATTACCCCAGCTGTGCAAGGCTACAATGTCTTCCACACATTCAGACCTCAAAATTAGCATGAATCAAAGCTGGAGGTGTATCCATCTTCATTAAAACTAAATACACTTCAAGACTGGTCAAACAGCATAACTCTCTTGAACTACTCCATGTTCAATAATTATTGGGAAAGTACCATACCACATCATTGTTAGCTATAGATCCCCCAGCATGAACCAGGATAAGCACAGTGCCTAACTTGACTTACTGGAATCCCTCGCCATACAGCCCAACACCTTAGTCATGGGAGATTTCAACTATCCTTCCATAGTCTGGGGGACATACATGATTAAAAATAGACTTGCCCAGACGTTCCTAGACTTTGTTAAAATAAATGTTCTGGAACAGATAGTCTGCACCCCCATTAGGGGGATCTAATGTTCTGAAGATCATACTCACCAACATGAGGGCTAACTGTACTTCTCCATGCATGATGCCTTCCCTGGTTAGGTCAGACCAAAAATCAATCTTGTTTGAAATAACTACTGGAACTGACACCCTCACAGGAACAAAAATTATAAAAAACTTCACCAAAGCTACCTACAGCATACTAAGTGATGGTATAAAAAGCTTCATATCACCCACAATCACAGACACCAATGTTCACTATGCAGAAGCGTATACAAATGCTCTGTACAAACACTTAAGAGATTGCACAAACTCTGCTGTACCTAACCGGATCAAAACTAGGTCTTCCCATAAAAACAAGCCTCTGTGGTAGACTTCAAGTACAAACAGATTATATAATAAGAGGAAGAAACTGTTGTCCAAAAGCAAGAGAGATATCACTCTGCAGAGGAAGAGTTCCCTCTAAGCCTAAACAGGAAAATCAGAAATTTAAAGTCTTCTAAAGCAAATTACAAATCTAAAATTGCATCCCTAGCCAAAGATAATCATAAGGCATTCTTTAACTTCATCCGAAGACTAAAAGGGAATACCCAGCTATGTGCTGAACTGGTTATAGATGGGATCACTCATACTCTATCGGAAGATATTGCCAACCTGCTAGCTGACAGATGCAGAGCAAACTTCACCCCTCCTATCCCCACCTACCAAATCCGAAAGCATACCTGACACTAGCCCTGCATAGTGTCTCTACAGAAAATGTAATCTCTGTGCTTGCCAAGGCCAAAGACATGGCATCAGTGGGAACAGATGATATCCCAGGTTGTTTCCTAAGCAATCTAAAACAAGACCTAGCAGACCAATTTAGGGTTCCCTTTAATCATAGCTTGAGAACTGGCAATGTGCCTGCAGAATGGAGAACAGGGATTGTAATCTCCCTGCACAAAGCGGGGCCATCAACTGACCCTGGGAACCTCATCTGTAAGGCCATGGAAAGAATTATCATGGACCTTATTGACAAGGACATAAGTGACCTCCAGACACTGGACCCAACCCAGTTTAGCATTGTTAAGGGTAGGTCATGCTTATTAAGCCTGGTAGACTTCATTGAGATTGTCACCAAAGCCATGGATAAGGTAAGACAGTGCATACTGCCTATCTTGAACTAGCCAAGGCTTTTGACACACTCCCCCACTCAGGTATCATTGATAAACTCTTCCAGCTGGGGATTAACCCTTATACCACTAGATGGGTTGCAGATTGGCTCACTGAGAGAACATATATGACTCCACCTCTGCCATTAGACCCATCACCAGTGGCATTCCACAAGGATCTCTGCTGGGCCCTTTACTGTCTGAAATCTATTTCTCCAGGCACAAGTAGGTGGTCTTTGGCTTACCAAGCTCACTAATTATTGCAAATTGGGTGCAATCATTCAGTCCCCTAACAATGTTAACATATTACAGGGCGTCTATATTATATATTTGAAGTTTCAAAACTTCGAACCTCATATGTTCGACAACATATGAGCGAAGTTTGAAACATCAAACATATAATAAAAATTAAAAGAAAAAACTTACCTCAATGCTCTGAGCAGGGGGGCAAGCCCCCATGCACCCCCACACCCCCCCCCACTTAAATATACCATCTCCAATATTGCATTTCAGTGCAGAAAAGGGACATTTTCCCATTCTGCATCATACAGAGCCATTGCTTTTCACCTTCTAACTTTTTAAAGTTCGATCATATGGTATTGACCATTTGACATTCAAACTTTAAAATGTTCAAAAAATTGATAAGGACCCATTACAGGAGGGGTTTAACACAGACAAATGACTGGTGTCAAAACCATGGTCTAAAACTAAACGCAAAATGTGCATTATTATCCTCTTTTGACAAAGTGGAATTTCCTACAAATTACAGTATTGACAGCATCTCCTTCAAGTTCAAACCCAATGGTGCGAGATCTGAGAAGACAGCTAGATAGCAATCCGAACTTTGACCACCAAGTTTCCACAGTGTTAAGGAAAGCTTTCTACGTTGCCCATCTCATAAGTGATGGCATCGCATCCAGGTCTAAGGATGTTATAAATCCACTGTACTTGACCATCATCAGATCATTAACAGAGTACAATGCTCCCCTTCTGTATATACCTCATCAGACACCTGCAGCAGCTGGGAAGACCACATATGTTTCGCACCAAGAAAATACAGGGCCTCCAAAACCATGACTTATGTACTTTGTATTGTATAGGCTGGTGAAATGCAACTTGTGCTTGGCCTTCAGAGCAATCTCTGACACTGCCCTGATGGAAATGCTGCACATCAGCAAGTCAAATGACACAAGGGTTACTCACTCTAGGGATCTTAACCTAGCCTGTAACATTGACAGAGCATGTTGGAGAGACACAAATATCTCCCAGAGATTGCCACTACTAAAATATCATTCCAAGTCACATGAAGCAGAGCTCCTCAATGACCTTATTCAAGTGCTACCTAGACAAATGGATGGGAGACAGCAAACTCAGCCCAGGGTGGCACCCATGTCTCAAATGGATAGTAGTAGTTGGTGTTGATCATAGACCCACTCTGCAAATTATGTTCATCTAACCAAAGACAATTGGAGCAACTTGGGATTAACATGGCTAGGCTTATAAGGACTATAGGGCTGGTAGCCTAGTAACCTCCTATGAATTTATGAACCTAGGAACCTCCAACATTCCTGATATTTTGGGATGTACTCTAATTTCTGGTTGCTTGTAATGAAATATTTAGCCACAATTAGAAAAACAATTATTAGGACTTTAAAGACTGCACCACTAGCCTTTGAAAGTACACCATTTAAAACAAAGTTAATATCCAACAGTATTACTTCCTCATAAGTCTGTCTTTAATCACCTGTCAGAATAATTGTAATCTATGGCATTCTCAGGTTCATAGGTTCATAGGTTCATAGTTTCATAGGTAGGTACTAGGCTATTAGCCCAAAGCCCTACATAAGCCTAGCCAACAAGGTTCCCTGGCTTACGCCACACAAGAAAGTTATTTTCCTGTGCCATAACATGACAGATAACATCACAACAGGATCTCTCCACCCTACTATGGCATCTCTAGCACTAACCCGATGACTGAGAACATTATCATTTAGATTCCTTTAGTAAAAGAAACAGCTGATGTGGCCAATGATATGACATAGAATTATAAAGCCCTAGCTACAGCCCAAGTGACCGAGGTTCAATTACCGGCCCAGGATTTTGAGGCTCTGGCAGGGTGGGATGGGCAAGCCCAACCAGAGGAGAAGGCCTTTTTCAGAAGAGTAGAGTAGCCATCAGATGTGTTGACAAAAACAGGGGTGTAGAGTGGGTAAATAAGGGTAGTTTATAACCCTCGTCAACAAGCAGAAGCAGTTACCAGCACCATTGCCCAGGATGCCCTTAAGATACACACTGATCCCAGTCATTTGGAGAAGTCCGGAAAAGGAAGGAGGAGCCGACAGAACCAGCAATAAATAGGAGTATGGGATCAGCTGAACAGACAGCACAGATTGGAGGGGAAAACTGAAACAGCTGATGTAAACATTTCCATGTTAGGTCTATATATGTGGTATGCATTGACTTGTCCTCTTCTATTCCTTCAGTAACCTTCTAGAAGAAGTTGACAAGGTTGAGTAGGCAGCATCTCACCTTGTTAAATATGAACTGAGTTGGGTTAAGAGTTTGCAGTTTACCTATGTCCTTATTTAATAATTCCATAATGATAATTTTCATTCCTTTGCATATGAAGTTGATCAGGCTTCTTGGTCTATAATTGTCAAGGTCTGTTGACACCCCACCTTTGGCAAAGGGATGAATATTGCTAACCTCCATTTATCTGGCACAAAGCCTGTTTGGTGGCTGGTATTGAATAGTCTTTGTAGGGGGGGGGGGTCTTACAAGTCCTGTTTTAGTCTGTCCAGCAGGCAGCCCTGTATGTTATCCAAAACCATAGAAGTAGTGTTGTTGGATTGGATATTGCCTTGCGGACTTGTTCTTGAGAGATCAGGGTGGTTTAGATACAGGTATGTTATCTGTGAATATGGGAGAGAAGATGGGGATAAGTTTGAGTTAAATTTGTCCGTTAGTAGACTGGCTATACCCTCTGGGTTTGAGTATGTGGCATCAGTTACTATTGGCACGGTGCAGTCCTGAACATTGTTTCTGAGGTTTTAACATTGGTAGGTAAGGCTTAGTGGTCATCCTTAACCAGGCTAACTATTTTTACCTTATATCTGGCTTTGTTTGCTTTGATTAGGATTTACAGTTCATTGTTAAGTTTAGCAAGAGCATTTTGGCAGTCATGAGAGTTCAAATTAGTTTTTACATGCAATTTTTTTTTTCCTTTTGTTTTATAAGCACTGTTTATGTTAGAGTTCTACCACATTGATTTTGTTTCTAAATTTGATATTGTATTTAATTCAGAGGATAATGGATGTGCCTGTGCGGCTGCTTCCATGTGCATAGAATTTGGAGGCAAAAATTCCACATAAGCTGTGGCTTCATCAAGACCGAAGGGGATTTTGCATTTAGTCAGGTTATCACTCAGTTTTAGTAGATTAGCCATAACATAATCTCTAAATTCCGAGGTGTTGAAAGATACTTCCAACTACGGTCTTATAGTAAATGTGGATGATTTCTGGTCCAATTTAACCATAGAGGAAACTACAATTGATGGGGAGCAAAACTCTCCTATATTGGTAAAGACCAAGTTTAGGATTTCATTGCCCCTGGATGAGGTACAGACTAACTGGTCCACAGAGTTTGTATTGATGAAGTCCATAAATATCTGGGCATATGTGTTTGAAAATGTATTAGTCTCCCATTTAATGGAGAGATAGTTGAAGTCTCCAAGGAGAATGCTGTTTGGCTTACTGCAAAGGGATTTCATACTAGCTAGGTTGGACGTATAGGCTGAGGGGAGCATAGAGGGTGCCCTATATTTAGCTATAATATGATAAGGGCTTTTACTGATAAGTTGGACATGGCAGAGTTCCAGATCATTACACTATCGAATGATTCTAGAGCTGAAATTTTTTATGAATATGGAAACACCACCACCTTTAGTGCCTTAATCTAGTGCAATTAACCTGGGCATGCGATAGACATGGAAACCCTGCACTGAATAAGTGCTGTTGTTGGACTTGAACCAGGTTTCTGTGATGGTGCATAAATCAATGTTTTCCTGGATAAGAAGTGTTTGTAGGTAGTCTCAATTAATTTACTAATAAATACAAAAAATAAGTGCACAATTATTTCAGTAACTCAATAAGAATACAATATGTACCAATCCCAGGTATTTCAAGGCTGGTGTATTAGTTATATCCATTGGAAAATTATTGAAGTCAGTTGGGTGCTAGTTTATCATGCAGCAGCTCCAATCAAATGAGCACAAGGCTGTGCAAATACAGGTAATCTAAAAACAAAACAGGAAAGCTAAAAGTATTTAAAGGACTACATCAACCGACAACAAATTAGCACATTTCAAAGTTCTGCAGCAATCATAGGCCTAGAAATTACTAGATTATTTTCCGCTCACTACAGTACAAACCAAAGCATTTCCTAGATTAGTAATACATAATAAAAAATGCATAAGCTATCATAATAACTTGATAAGAATTCAAAATATGCTTATCCCAGATGTGTCAAGGCTGGTATTTTAGACATATCTGGTGAAAAATTGTCACAGTCATTAGTGTGGTATCATAGAATGCACCAGCTCATAGCAAATAAGTACAAGTCCACACTTATGACCCTCATATTTTCATAAACTCCAAACAGACAAAACAAAAGACGGCATATTAATTTCCAAGTTCCAAGACTGAAGCATCATTTTACCTTCTCAAAAGCTGCCATCTAGCTGCCATTACAAGATAAGCAACCTTATTTCTTTATACCATAACATCCTGGCATTTTAACCATTGTCTCTGTCCTTATCTAGCTAAAAACATGACTTTCATATGACCGTGGATGACGATCAAATCATCAGAAGCCTGCCTATTTATATTTTCAATCCCACAGCACTTTTAACAACACAGCAGCAGAAATACTTTCAGTCCAAATTGTAATGCAGTATGAGGTTCTCTGCCCATCTCTACCAGATCCTTTTCTACAGTTGGCATGTTTATGACTATCCTTAGTATTATATACCTCTCTGTATGAGTTTAACTGTGTTTAGCACCACTAATCTTTGTTTGACAACCTCTTCTGTGAGCTACTTAATATATTTTGTTTTTTTCTTGGGTCGTTGTCATCTACATGTTTTTTCTTAGCCTATGACATGTGTCAGACTTTCTGTAATGCATGGCACACCCTGAGTTGATAATGCAACATTTCTAAGATTCATAACTTCATAGGTAAGTGCTAATCAGTCTGCAGACTACTACAAGCCTAACCAATAATCTATATTCAAAAGTTCCCCCCAGCCTTAAGAAGCAGTACAAGATGAACTGGTAGAGAATTTGGAGTTGATTATCCAACTGTTTAGGTTTTCCTTGTAGTAGTGAGCATGCTACTTTGCTTGACATGTAATGGAAATGTGTTCAAGACGTGAGGGACATCTTAGGATATGAATGTATCTCACTAATGTGCCTTATTTACCTGTTGATGGAGGTTTAGCTTTTTAAACTGGATATTTCAGGAACCATTTTTTTCTGTGAAGGAACAGAAGGTCAAAGAGGGTCAGATATTTTGTGGCTAGAAAAGTCAGGGACAGATCCCCATGCAGGAGACTATAAGAAACGAAGTACAAAGATAGGGCTAAGATTTTTTAGGCCATCTTTTTAGTTATGAATTTCAGGGGTGTCTCAAGTCAAGTGATATGCCAAACAAGAAATTCCATTCAATAACCTATCTGACATATGAGTTAATGGAAATTAACTATTACAAACTGCTCATATCCTGCTATTCAGTTTCAACTGAATTGTGTAATATTTGTTTTACTTTTGCATATTTATATAAATATTATTTCATATTTTATTAGGGCTACAAAAACATATATTTTCAACTCAGTACACTTTCTTCCTAAATAAATTGAACTAAATTGACCTCAAACACAAATGCGAGTGATATTAACTATGGGATTTGTAGTGGTTACTCTGACAAATTTGTGATATACACTCTGAACTTGATACCATGGCTAGAGCTCTACAGGTTTTAAATTCCTTTTTTTTTCAAATTGAACTTTTATTAATTTCCATTTCATATATATCAACCAAAAAGAGCAAAACAAAAGAGAAATGCAGATTAACATGACTGTTCATACAGAGAACAACATGCAAAGACAATTCTTATCTACAATATATACAAAGTGCTGCTTTGGGACAAACTCCTGAACTAAAACAATTGAAATATATTTAAATAATTAAGTATAAGCTTCAATTAAGCTAGAAAACACTGCCTGTGATTATAATACAAAAAAAAAAATGTAAATTAAAGAAGATAAACATGAATATTTTATTCTGCGCCATGCATCAAAAGGGCAAAATGAGACGGGAAGGGAAAATTACCGAAACACATATAGGAATGGATCTTAAATCTCACAGGTTTTAAATTCTACTTTAGTGAAGACACAGTTATGAATTAATGTTTTAGAATGGAAGGTCTTCTTATGGAATGATTAGAATAAATGAGTTACCTAAAGTTGAGAAACTAAGAGCCAAAGCAGTTATCTGTTAGCATTTTTTTAGTTTGTTTTGGGGCCTTTGTCTTTTACCTACATTTACAGTTGTGCAAAGATTGCATATTACTGCAAGGTTTTAGTATTGTTTATGCATTAATACTGCACTTCTATTTCCATAAGTAAAATTACAAATAAATGGTAATTTTTGTATTTTGTACCCACTGTGGGGCCTCAGTCTTGTAGCTTCATTCACATTTGTGGGACGATTGTGATCTAGTGACAGATTTGAGTCAAATTGAATAATGCGTTGCAGTATTACTGGTAAATTTCTCCGTAGTTTGGTATCTTAGTCTGGGTGGGATTGCAATAGTGGCAGTATTGTGAATTCTTCTCCAGGATTTGTACTTCAGTGCTTGTGACACCTGTATATACCTACTTAAAACTGCATTCCAGTGCCTTTCTGTTTACCTTGCTACTGGTGTTTCCGCTGTTCTTTGAGTATGAACCAGCCAAAACTGAGGCATTAAGCTAAAAGTATCTGAAATTCTAACCATAGGACTAGACAACAGATTGTTTTTTTTTTCTCAAGCCTTTTAAAAGGCTGTGTCTCTGGCGTCCTCCCCTTATGGTAAT
Organism: Protopterus annectens; assembly: GCF_019279795.1. Classification (NCBI taxonomy): domain Eukaryota; kingdom Metazoa; phylum Chordata; order Ceratodontiformes; family Protopteridae; genus Protopterus; species Protopterus annectens. Next base: position 208,689,016 of record NC_056730.1, read on the forward strand.
CTGACTTCCAATGTCTCTCCCTCCTCCCTCTCATTGCTATTGTCTGTTGTATAACATTTTAAGTACTTTCCCACCCATTATTTTCTATACATGCATAAAACTAAGTTCCCATCCAGCAAATCAGAATTGAGTTGAGTAGACCTCTCTTACTATGAATTGCCTCCTGCTTATCAGATCCATCATTGAATATAATGCCACCTTTGGCATATACCCGACAAGACATACGTAACAGCTGGAATGTCCATAAAGGTTCCTTTGCAGGAGAATCCAAGGTATAAACACATTGCCCTAAAGGGATCACCTTAATGTACTATCTTTATACTAAGTATCCAACAGGGAGAGAGACAAACTATGCCTGACATATAAGACATCCTTGGATCCAGCTCTGCTGGACCTTTAGCACATCCACAAAATAAGCAGCATTAGAACCACTAAGTCCAAGGATTTAAGTTTTGCTTGTGATATTAATAAAACACGTTGGCAAGACAGATATGTGTCCCAGAGGAACACCACGTTCTGGAAGAGGCTTACCTTACATGTAAAGCAGAGTCCATCCCTAAACCTATTTAAACATAAGCTTGGCCAATGGATGGGAAATTGGAAATTCACCCCAAGTCTAGCCCCCATATGTCTGCTAGACAGAGGCAGACAATAATGCCAAACATAACATACTCCCCTCACATACACATAACCTCTAGAAATGTCCTAGCGTACCCCCTCCTAATAAATGCCTATGAAGAATAGGGACACAAGTGGGTTTGGTTTCACTGTTAGGCTTATAAAGGCATTGGGGCTTGTTAGCCTAGCGTATACACCTATGAACCTAAATGTGTCTTTGATTTGCAACCTTGTATAAATGGAAAGTAATTCTTTAACGTGTCGTTGTTTTGTTAAATGAGAACCAGTCCAATTTCAAAAGGCGTAACAAATGATGGTGCCAGACTTTGGAGTTAGTCTATACACTATAGCCAGCAGTTCTTACTGATGCAATGCATGACTAGATTCACAGGTATTTTCCTAGGTAAGTACTAGGCTAGTTAGCCTTGTGGGCCATTATAAGCCTAGGCAATTTTAACAATGTACACATTTGAACAGTACAGCCAACAACAATCAGGAGAAAGAGACAAAGAAGAAGAAAACCTCAGTGTTTTAGAAAGAGGATGTCAAACAAGCACAGTGGACATGGGTGGAAATTGTGTAGGTCCAAAAACAAAAAAACAGAAGAGAATTCTCAAGAAAAATGAAATTTCAGCACTAATAACGTTAGAATATTTAACTTTTCCTACAGGGTTTTGACTGACGGTGAGAATTAGCTTTCATCGAAACATTTATCGACTATTCTAACAAGACATGAACATTTATCATAGACTGAAACTGACTTACATGATTTTACTTGAAATATTAATTTGAAATTTTTGGGTGGCCACGGTGGTGCAAAGGTTAGCATTGCCACCTCACAGCAAGAGGTTCTCAGGTTCAATCCTTAACCGGGTTGCTTTCTGTGTGGAGTCTGCATGTCCTCTCTGCACTCACGTGGGTTTCCCCTGGGTGCTCCCATTTCCTCCTACATCCCAAAGACATGCTCAGGGGAAGTGGATTGGACACTAAATTGGCCCTAGGAGTGAGTGTGTGCGTGCATTCTGTGTAAGGTTGGGCACTGGGCTGGCAGCTTGACACAGTAAAACTCTACTGCCAGTTCTGTGGGCCATTGTTCCACTGTGGTGACCCCCTAATGGGAAAAGCCGAGACAAGAAGAAGATTAATTTTAAATTATTGTTCAATGATGTGTGTAGTAAACAAAACAAATTTTCATATAAAAGGAATAGTTGTTTTAATCTGTTATTGGTTCATGTGGTAGCTGCATTTGAAAAGCTGTATGAAGCTGATATATGATCAATACTTATTAGAAAAGCAACACAGTGTGCGATATATAATCAGAATTATTAGAAAAGCAACACAATGTGCAGAATAAACTATAACAAAAGAATGAAGTTCTTTGAAGAGCAATATGATATTGAGAATTATAAAAATGGAGAAAATTGAGTCCATAGTTCTTATGGACCAGGAATTCCATGTCTACAAAATTTTCTGATGATAAGTGTATGCTGTGTAGTTATATAATTTGAGCACTAAAGATGTTATTTTTGAGTATTTAACTAAATATCTTGTAGCCAAATTTTCCAAAATGTGTATTATTTTCAGTATTCCAAATGAACAGGCCAGCAATAATCCTTCCCGAGAAACACCATAGTAGCATCAGGCTTAAGCTATGAGCTCATTTTGCAATATTTATTGAAAGTAACATAAAACATCTAGTCAAGGGCTAAATCTTATATAGATGATGGGTGAGAGTAAAGAAAAGTGATTATTTAATCACCACTTATATTAAATCTTTAATTACAGTTATTCCCAATCAACTAGGGATTGGATTGTTTACCAATATGATTTGTGCCTTTTCTAATTTTACTTGTGATGAAGTTAGATTTCTGGGTAAACTTCACGAAGAAATTTTAGAGTGCATCTATTTTGTTTTTAAAGGTAAATATTTTCAGCAGGTAAGAGGCATATGAGGGCAGTATCAGCCTCCAACTATACCAGCATGGTTATGACCTTTTGGAAGGAAAATATCCTAAGAAAGATTTCCAAAATTTAAATATATTTTTTGTATGCAAGGCAAATTTCAGTTTAAATTATATTATATTTTTAAATGTAAGGTTCAATAATTCAAACACATCAGATCCAATAATGTAGCTAGCAACTCTGTTTTAAAAGTATGTATATCTTTTATTTAAAAACTAATACTGTTAAAGGGCAGTGTGATAGGGTCAACAGACTGCCATTCAACAGAGATAATGTAGATAAAGTTTACAAATGTGACATCATTTTTGGTTGGGGTTACCGTTCCAACTCATTGTAAAAGGTGACAATTTTATGCATGGAAAAGTGGAAAAGGGAGAGAAAATGCCAAGTGGCAAGTGCACATTACCTTAACTTTCACAGTGGATAGTTCTGGTATAAAAAGTATAATAGTGAATAACTGGAGAGGGTTTTCTGTATGTAATAATGTTTATATGAAGTTGGAAAGCAACTAGAATTTATTAAGGAAAAGGCAGGCCTTTTGAAATGTATGTGTGAAATAATGAAAAATGGAGAGAAGTAAGCTGAAAGATGGCTTCCTATAAATGCCAAAGTTGTAGTTTGATACAGGTTTGTTTCAGACACACTATCTCACTACAGTACTGTAATGGGTAGAGCTTATAAGTGCTGCTTCTTTTATTTGGATATTTTACATGGTGGAATATTATGGATACAACATATTTGTTTGTAGAGAAAACTGCCAGTAAGCTCCACAATTGTATTTATTAGCATCAATATACGGTCAAAACTGGAAATGTCAATGATGCCTTATATAGGCATACTTTAAAGTGCTCTTCAAACAAAAAGTTTGTTTTATGTTGTGGATCATCAACCTCCTTATCTAAGAGGTGTAGACTGTGAAAATACATTACATGTTAAAGATGGTAAATAAGAGATTTTATTGAATGTATACGTTTCCAGGGAACATTATTTTATTAATTATAACTACAAACTAAAGCAAAAGCCTCATAAATATGTTATGATTTTTGTTTTTGTTTTGATGTAATGTGATATTTTCAGCTAATGATATTTAAATATAGAAATGCTATTTGAAGTATAAAGATGATAATCCCAGCGAAACAACAAAATTGCAAACACACCAAAGGTGAATGAACGCCAGGAATACAGGATACTGTGCTGGAAACACTTAATTTATTGACATAAAATAGGTTGAGCGCTTTCTACAGAAGTAAATCTGTCTTCTTCAGAACATCATAGCATGGAATCATGGCTTATATATCATAATTGAGTAAAAGCCCCATGTGTGAGACTTCTCAAAATAGCAGTAAGAGTCACAAACAAAAACAATACCAGGTAGTACTTCCGTGCAAGAACACTACTGGGGATTCCTATGAAGAAAAGCAAACTCAAAAGATGGTGCCTTTCTACCTAGAAAGGCACCATCTTTTGAGTTTGCTTTTCTTCATAGGAATCCTTGCACGGAAGTACTACCTGTTTTTGTTTGTGACTCTTACTGCTATTTTGAGAAGTCTCACATGGCTTTTACTCAATTATGATATATAAGCGTCATGATTCCATGCTATGATGTTCTGAAGAAGACAGATTTACTTCTGTAGAAAGCGCTCAACCTATTTTATGTCAATAAATTAAGTGTTTCCAGCACAGTATCCTGTATTCCTGGCGTTCATTCACCTTTGGTGTGTTTGCTATTTGAAGTATAGTTTGATGAAGTCAATTTTGGTTGATGAACGCACTTGCTATAGTTTCTAAAACGTTGCTTATTTCAAGCAAATAAATGTCTGTTCCATTCAATTGGTTAAGAATTTATTCAGGTACATAACTAATGTTTTCTCTTAGTTTGTAACATAGATGGATATAAAGTGTTAGTTAAAAACAGTAATTAGCATGCTAAAATATCAAATCAACATAATGTAGGTTTGCTAATAAAATCAGTGGCACTTACTGCAGGTAGTGCAATTTGACAGCTGCCATAAAAGAATAGTTTAAAAATAAAGCACATTATACTCTCATTACTTTTAATGAATTTGTGTAGAAACTGGCAGCATACATAAAAGTGCATATTATGTCTCAAGATGCAGAATACATATAGGCAAGTTTTATAGACCACAGCAAGAATAAAGATTAAGATAACCTTGTGAAGAAAAACTACAGAATGGAAAAATAAATTAATCCGCAGAAAAAAATGTAGTTTCACAAAATATGAGATGGAGATTTACACTAGTGATAATCACTTCACCATAATAGACTCTGCTCAAGTGATTAGAGATGCCGGTTTAATAGTGACTGATACACGTGGTATTTAGGGTGCAAGTATCTGTTTTTTAGCAGTCTAAAGCCAAAGATAAACAGATGATTATTAAAAATGCAGCAAGATTGCCTTATTATACATGTAAGGCATCACTGCCTTAAATGACACAAAGGGACTTCAACAATTTCAAAGAACTGTACATTTGCAATACAGAGACAAATTACATGATTGTATAATAGATTTGTTCAGGTCTGTTTACGCAAGTCTTTGTAGCTTGTTATTATAAATATGTTTATGTCTAGAAAAATGAAAATCTGTTAAATTAAAGGATGATAAACCAGCAAGAGGATATTGAAACATCCACATTTTACCCAGATATATGATATGTGATGTAAATCTAAGATACTGCAGTCCTTAGACTTATGAAGACAAAGCCCAGAACAAAGATAACATTTCTAGCATGCCTTTGACAGTAATCCTGTTTTAAAAGGGTTATAGATTGCTTAAGTTCATTTCACACAATCAAAAGTATTGTAAAGCTTCTTAGAAAACATTTTTTCCCTTTTTCTCTTTCTCTCTGTTTTTTTGTAGTAGTGTTTGCAGCAAACATAAAATGCCTACTCAAATAATTGGTGTCTTAGTCACATTTCTTAGATATACTGAAATGACAGCACTGAGTAGTGTTGCATTTGTCCCAGTGACATTACTGAATGCAATGAGAACAATGTGAATAATGCACAATACTGTAGAGCAGTGACTGCCTGCTAGCAGAACAGCAGGAGGTTAGGCCAGCTATCAACAATTAAAGTGTAGGTGATGAGGAAGGTAACACATAAGCACAATAAGACCTGAAGCATAAAGCAACAATTTCTGGAAGCTGAGGAATGCAGGCAGGGAAAGTAACTTTAGAGTGAAGAATATGGGTTTGTAAAATCGAATCTTAAAATGTTATAAGTGAATAAAAACGATAGCAGAGAATATGTATGGCAAAGAAATTATAATCAGAGTGTATCATATGTTCTGTACATGTACATACACATGCATATGCTATATATTACTATCAATATGTCGATTGTCAAAACAATCTTCGTTCAACATATCAAAAGTAAACCGCAAAAATTTAAAAAATGAACAGGACACAATGTCGACTGCGCTGATCAAATTCAGCAGATTCAACATTGTTTCTGAACACATCATGTGATGTCAGTATAGGAGCTAATGTAAACAAAACTTATAGCTGACATCACATTTTTGCAGGGGGAAAGCCCCCCCACACCCACTACTAACTATGTATTCCAACTCTGAGATTGCACTACATTGAGGTAAGGGATGAATTTCACAAACCGCACTATACCACGATCTCTGTACATTTCTTCAAATTTATATTAGCAAATGTACAGTGCATTCGCTAATATAAACATTCGAACATTGAGATGTTCAAGCAGATGAACATTCGAACATCTGTGTTTCGGATTTTCATCTGCGAACATCTCAACATCGCTATTTTGATAGTAAACCATAAAATATATATGTGTATGTATGTGTATATATATATATATATATATATATATATATATATATATATATATATACACACACACACACACACACACACACACACACACACACACACACACACTCACACACACACACACACACACACACACACATAGATAGCAATAGGGAGACTGTAATATTCTACATAAACAAGATAAACACATAGCTGAAAAGGAAATAAAACAAAACAACTGTAAAACTGTCAGGCTCAGCACACTCATATAGAGAAACATCTAGAAGAAATGTTAATTGTTAAAAGTAAAGTGCAAACAATTGATAGCTAGATGAAATGCAAGAATCATGTACAATGGCACACTCTAAGGAAATGTTACAAATATTAGCAAAGTAAGAATAACTTAAGAAAGACACTGAGAGGGTTCTTAAATAAATGAAGAAACTAATTTGCCAAGTTACCAAAAGGCATGACTAAACCATACAGAAAGGTAAAATACCAATAGTAATAACAATGGTACAATAAATTAGAAGAATTGTGTATGTCTAATACTGTGCAGGGTGACTTGGTGAATTAGCTGTCTGCACAATGAGGAACAGAATAAGACTGGCATGCAGAATATAGTGAGACAGAGATAATAAACAGGCAGAAATGTGAAAAATCCCACATGTATGTGTTACACATTACTTGGGTTACTTGGGGAAAAGACAAGCAGACCAGTGCAGTGGCTTTCTTTAAATAGACATAATATTTAAAGGGTGTAGCCACAGTGGGTAGCTTATAGGTTCATAGGTGTATACTAGGCTATTGACCTCTAGGGCCCTTATAAGCCTAGCCATTCTACCCAAATGTGACTCACAAATTTGATCTATGGAAAGGATGGTTTACTGACTGCCTCTATCCATCAGAGACATAAGCACCAGACCAGGGCTGAATTTCTAATTACTCATCCATTGGTCCAAGTTGTGCTTAAATAGTGTTAGAGAATAACAATCCCCAGAGTGTCCTACTGATTTGCCAAGGACAGAAACTGTCTGGGGGAACAGACCAAACATAACAGGCAATGCTCTGGCCATTTTCCAGATAGCCATACAGCTGAGAGTTATGTCATCCACATAACACTGTCAGACATGAAATCACAATGATAATGCATGTCCAGACAGACCCTGTTAAACTAGCATTATTCCAACTGTATAACAGCAATATTTACATTTTGTCCCTAAGTCTGGAACTTTCTCCCCCAGTTAGTTGGGCTGTCTCCACAAGTCTTGTTTTGGGATTCCCACCTACCCTCTGATGCTGTAGCTCAGACACCTCCATGATGTCCACCTCACAGGCAAGGAAAAGGAGCAACGCCCACATGATGTACTCAATTATAGACGTGTGTTGCCATGCCATTGGCTATTAGAATAATAACACAACTGTTCTGCATGCAATTAGCAAGTGGGTAACACCAGTTGATGCATAGACCATCACCTGCTCATGAGCAGTACAACAAAAGGCAAGCTGCTGCCTATGCAAAACAGGTGTAAACCTCTATGTAAGTAGACAGAGAGAGAAAAAAAGAAAGATCACAAAACAAACTGAAGAAAACCAAAACATGACTATTCAGGACTACTTGAAAAAGAAAACAGGCATGTGAAACAAGTAAGAATGTAATGGAATGCAGTAGGGAGTAGGTAATGATGGGAAATAGGAAGTTAAACAAATATGTCACAACAAGACTTTCTGTACTGATATTTTGCTGAACAGCACTTATGGCCACAGCATCCAGCTCTGTTTGCAGTGATATAGATTACAGCTCAGGCCCCTGACTACTACTGGAGTGTCTGTCAAACAATACTGACTGTGACACTGCTAGGCCAGTTACTGGGATGTTGTACATATCCATATGTTAATTGTGAATATAACTATGATACACGTTTGTGTTGCATATGTAAGAGACCTATACAGGGTATGTGCATAGTAAACTACTGTCGCAAAAGTGTGTGTTGAACTGCATGTGATATACTGAGCTCATACCATTCAACTGTACAGTGTCCTGCTGCATAATAACCACGTGTGCCTAATATTTGTAGTCATTTACACACAGAGGTGTGTTATGTCTGGCAAACCATTGGCAAATCTGTGAACACTGACATCAGACCTTAATGGCATACTTATGAATGTCGGACATCTTCCAGGGTATTTCTGAGCATGCAAAGCCTACTGTGCTACCAATTGACTTAAGTATGATACAGCAATAGTAAGACAGTGTCAATATTTTTGGACCTTTGCCCCGCACTTATGTGTGCTGTCATCCAGATGCCCTGCTCTAACAGGTTGAAAGGTATGACTTAGCAGCAAGAGTGTAAATATAGTGTGTCATACTGACATAGAACAAGAATGTATATCATGTATCACCTGTGCACATGTATGTATGAGTAGGTTTAGCTGAAAGCCAGAAAACAACAAACATGAGTTGCGAGCAGTCAGGTAAATAAGCTGTACATGTTGTACATGTGTGTAATATGAGTGTTAGTGGATCCAACAGACATATATGCCTACAGCTACTGTTGTTACATTGCCCTAACACAGAATTGGGTATTACAATAAGCATGATTATCAGGTTAAAATTGGAGAAGTGTCCAACTGTGTTATGACCTCGTGTCCATGCCTACTACAAATAGCTATAGGAGTACCTATATAACTGTATGGTCTCAGCAATACCTGACTCATAAAACCAGCCTCCACCAAGGTTGGGCAATCCCCTTTGGTGGACAGCAGCAATACACAAACCACATAATAGGTCACTATATAGGCTGTACAGGGCCAAGTAGGTGCAGGCACCAACTTGGAAGCATGTTCACCTTTGTATGAGCAAGCATATAAGGTTATAGGTGAATCATGGTAAGGCTAACTATGAGTATGAATTGGACATATCCACTCCACCAAGGCCAATCACAAGGCTGTATTCACATATATCTTCTGTCTCAAAGGCAACAGCCCAACCCACCCCATACTGATGGTCAATTACATCACATAAACACATGCCATAGCTATAGCCAACCCGTTGCAGACAGGTTAAGTGGAAACATCACCCCCCTGTCCCCCCATCAGTATAGTTGGATATGCACAGCACTTGCAACGCTGCCCTCATCATCAGGGAGCTGGTCTATAATGCCTACTGAAAGGCAACAAAATTAGGTCTCCATGGGACCTGATAACATCTATGTCTGCATCCTACTTAAACTCAGACATGTGCTCCCAGCTCCATTGCACACTGTAATCAAACAAAGCCTAAGCAGCATCCACAACCCATCCACTTGGAAGACGGCCACTGTCATCCCTCTACACACAAGTGAATGATGAAGAGAGAATTATGCAATTTACTGGCCCTCATTGAGGGGAACATGGCACATAAGGACCAGAAGTGCACTGCAAGCTGATACTGTGCTGATAGCTGACAGGGGTATGATGTGATTGTGAGTGGCGGTTACTACTAGTCAATATTGATGTGCAGGTTCTGTAAATACCATTGACAAATGTATGACGTCCTGTGATGTGTTTCCCTGTTTATGTCTTCCAGGTGCAATTCATTGTGCCAGAAAGCCTGCATATATGGAGGCTGAAACTGCAGTAATAACTGACCACATCATCCAGCACTGCAGTGTAATGTTCAGCCAGAGACAACAGCATCTGCGGGAGTGGACTGTCCTGTGGGATGACCTTGTCCACAGGGTAAACAATGTTGGCCTGGATGCACGAACATATGGGCAGGTCTGGCACCGTGCGACTGACGTGATACACCATGCCCGGTGAAGGGATGCTGCCATGACTAGGTGACAGCCACAGGTGGGGGTCCTGCCATGCAGGCCCATTTACACCCACCAAGGAGCTCCTTGCCAACCATGGGGCACCCACCCTCCCCAACATCAGAGTTCAGGCACCCACATTGTGGAGGTAGGTGGCACCCAGACAATGGGCGAGGAGCATGCAGATAAGGCCTCAGTGGAGATCAATAGACTAGTGTAGCAGCCATACTGGCATCCATAGAGTATCTAGATGCATGTCAGGTCAGAATTTAGTTGTGGTTGGGTTTTGTAATGTACTGGCATTCACATCTATTGTGAAGGACAGCAAATTGTGTAGTATTGGAGCTTGTACCATAAATGTGCAGAAAAGCTGCATTCATCTTGTACTGATGCCACATGTGAGTCTGCTGACAATACCTCTCTCCTACAACTACATAGGTCCCTCCAGTCTGGATGTGGGACAGCAACCTGAAGCTTGTGAGTATGGAATTGTCCTGTTGTGGTTCACCAATACCCAAGGCATGTTAAGGGCATGCATTTTACCATGCACACAACTGCCACTCCTAGCCATATTGCGTTATGTGCATGTTCATTTGTGGTGGGGTTAACTGCATTGCATCACAGTGCTCACCACAGGGACCTCTATGCAGGAGATGTAACATTCCCATAGCATACCTCACAACCTGTCAGTGCAAGAACTCTGGACAGAGACTGAAAAAATGGGGGGACAAAGGCCCAAACATAGGGACATATTTTAAATATTACTCATACAGTGGATATAAAAAGTGTACACACCCCTGTTAAGATACCAGGTGTTTGTGATATAAAAAAATGAGACCACAATATTTAATTCCACACCTTTTTCAACCTTTAATGTGACCTATAACCTGAACAATTCACTTAAAAAACAAACAAATCTGAAAGGGGACTGAATAAGAAGGATACAAAGCTTACAATAAGCTGGATGCATATGTGTTCACACCCGTCAACTAATAGTTTATTGGAGCAGCTTGTGATTTAATTACATCATTCAGACTGCTTGGGTATACACCTGCCATCAAGTAAAGAGACTCTGAGTAACACCAACTAATGTCTGCTGTCCTTGTAGGATATTCCTGACATTTACTCAGTTGCCTGCTACAGCAAAAGTAATGGTTCGCAGAGAGCTTACAAAGCATCAGCGGGATTTCAGTGTTGAAAGGTATCAGTCAGGAGTAGGGTACAAAAACATTACCACAGCATTGCATATACCATGGAACACAGTGAAGGCAGTCATCAAAATGTGGAGTAAATATGGGACAACAGTGACATTGCAAAGAAACAGACGTCCCCCAAAACTGATGAAAAGAGATGACAAAAACAGTCAGGGAGGCTGCCAGGAGATATACAGCAACATTGAAGGAGTTGCAGGAATCTCTGGCAAGTACTGGTTGTGTACTACATGTGACTAAACCTCCCATATTCTCCATAAGACTGGCCTATGGGGTAGGGTTGGAAGATGGAAGCATTTTCCCACACAGAAAAACATTCAGGCCTGGCTACAATTTGCAAAACATTACATCATGTCTCCCAAGAGCATGTGTGAAAATGTGTTATGGTGTAATGAGACCAAGGTTCAACTTTTCAGCCACAATTCCAAAAGGTATGTCTGGTGCACAAGCAACACTTAGCATCACTCAATGACCACCATCCCCACTGTGAGGCATGGTGGTGGCAGTGTCCTGCTTTGGGGTTGCAGTTCATAAGCTGGAACTGGGGCTTTAGTCAGGGTGGAGTGAATTATGAACATTTCCAAATACCACTCACTTTTGGCCCAAAACCATCATGCACCTGCCAGAAAGCTGAAGATGAAGAGGAGTTTCAGCTTTCCATGTGGCAATTACCAAAAGCACACATTCAAATCAACCTAGGAATGGCTCCACCAGAACACAATCAGAGTTATGGATTGGCCCAGCCAGAGCCCAGACCAAACTCTGATAGAAAATCTGTGGTGTGACCAGAAGAAGGCTGTGCACATGAGATCCCCTTGCAATCTGACAGATTTGGAGGGTTTTAACAAGGAAGAGCAGCCAAATAATGCCAAGTCAAGATGTGCCATGCTGATAGACTCCTTCCCAAGAAGACTGCATGTTGTAATTAAATCAAAAGGTGCTTCAACAAAGTATCAGTTTAACCTATGCAACCACCCTATTGTACGTATTTCATGTATTATATTTTACACCTAACACATTTGCTTGTTTACCAATTAGATTGCACAAGTGATATGTCACATTAAAGGTGGGAAATGTTTTCAAATGAATTATTGGGGTCTCATTTGATATTTTACAAGAGCCTGTCATGTTAACAGGGGTGTATACACTTATCATATCCACTGTAAGCTTAGAAAGTTGTAGGTATAACAGGACTGATTTTAACATACATTTACTGCAGGTTTTGGGGTCTGACACTCAAATGAATGTCATTAATTAGTGATGTTAATCCTCAGATCATCCCAGTAATGTGTCAGACAAACACAGGAGTTATGAGGAACAGAGCAAACATATGAGCCAGAAATCTACACATTCTGCGAAGATTTGTACAGTTGTGAGGTATGTTCTGTAGGAGTTGCCACTGTGCTATACAGGTGAACAGCAATAATGAGTACATGGGTGCAGTGTGTGTGCTAGATGAAGGGCCATCACCTACTAACACTACTCACGTATCCCAGAGGTGTATATTGTTAGTAACATGGAGTGAAAATGGCTGCACTGCAAGATGTTGAGGTCCTGTCCAGAGTGTGTATGTTGTAGTCTGACAGTGTGCCATGCATGTCACCATTTGGGTAGTGTCAGGTCTGTGTAATGGCTTTGTGCCACTTCACCTGTATGTGTGTGTGTGTGTGTGTGTGTGTGTGTGTGTGTGTGTGTGTGTGTGTGTGTGTGTGTGTGTGTGTGTGTGTGTGCATGTGTGTACCAACCAGCCTTATAGTGCAGGTATTAGTTTACATATGTTGTCTTCCCCTCACAGGTGGCACTTGGGGTCATGGTCCTCCCGCACAGAACCTGACATTAGTGTCTCTGTGGACTCTGACAATGATGATAGTCATAGTGAGGCACATATGGGGTTGTCAGGGGCTGAATCTGTGCCAGCAGTTGGCATCACACTGTTGTCCACAACATCCTCGCACACAGTCATGATGCCCACACATTCCCCATCCCCAGTTGACACAGATAATGGACAGGTGGTGGGTGGTAGCATGGAACAGGCTAGTGTGGTGACTATGGCAAGTGTGAGTGCAGATACTTGCCATAGCCAGAGTACAGGCGAGGTCCCACACAGGCGGATGTACACGGGTGCTCGAAGGAGGACTGCTGCCCATCCAGCCCCTGTCACAAGTGCCACAGCAGGTGTCACCAGATGCATGTTTTGGGCTGTCATGAAGGCACAGGCTGCACTGACCACAACACCAGACAAATACTTTGATGCACATCTTCCTGGTGTCCATAGCAACCTACATGACCTTGTTGAGGCCACATGAGAATATTGAGGTCATGAATAGATGGTGGGGTGAGACAATAGCACTCCTCAACTGTGCAATGTCTGTGCTGGTCTGTGTGGTGGGAGATGGGCAGCAGCCATGTGGATGTAGGTCAGCACCACGATCAGCTGTGGGTCTATGGGGCCATGCACCTTCTCACTCCCATAGTGGCAGTACCACCAGCACTACCAAAGGTGGTGTGCTCTCCACACCACAACGCAGCAGGCCATGGGCACATGGTCCTGGCTGGTCCTGTTAGAGACACGGATCCAACAGACAGCAGTCACCATCGGGGAGTAGTATTGCATCTGGCGTAGGGTCTGATGGTGCCAGTAAGACCCCTGGCAGGACCAGTTCACATGTTCATGGCCAGAGATGATGAACTGTACACGCTGCCATGTATAGTCCACAGCTATTTCATTTTATGATCATTGATAGAATTGCTGGCAACAGGAATAACATGCAGGAATGGCATAGTATCCTGAATAGAAAAGAAAAATTCTGGATTATTAAGCTGGGGGGGGGGGCATTTCCAACCTGGATTAAATGGCCATTTATAGTGCTGCATTTTTCTTTTTATGTCTTATATTTTTATTTGTATAAAAATTGTTTTTTCCTGTTTAGATTTTACCAGCATGCATTATTTGTAATGATTTGCATTTCCACTTTTGGTATTGGATTACATTCATTATTGGTGCTTAATTGAAGGAGGTGTTGTTAATTAATTGTGTTGTTGGGAGGGCTGTACTTCCCATTGGTGGATGGGTCTATTTATGTAGGAGTGAATGTTCACTGTTCCAAGGTATTCCACTGATGAAGGCTATTTTGCTGAAACCGGTATGGACAATAAAATTATTCTAGCCATTCTTATGGCTTGATTTACTCTTTGTGTTGTATTTGTGCCTTTTTGGTTTCACCCACATACTAGCCATTTGTTACTGTATACTTATTTGGTTTGGCCCTGCATTGCTGTACATGCTGAGCATCTTTACTATGAAGGATAACAAATACACACACAGTAAAGTACAATTTACACAGAGATCACAGTCAGTCTGGGGCTGGTTTCTCCCTTTATCTCCATATCCTCAATAAGACTCTCCACTGACACAGCTATAGGCTCCAGATCTCAGCCTAGTGGTCAAGCTGAAGCCTCCAGCACACTCTCTGTCCAACCAGTGCTTTGTGTCCCTGCCCAAGTAGCTGACACACACACACACACTTTGAGATATGAGTTATATACAAACACACATACATTACTGGGGAAAGCTGGCACAGGTTCTCCAGCTATGCCCCTTCTGCCCAGACTATACAGTAGTGCCACTTGCCACCAACCACTAATATCAGCTACAAATAAGGCCCTTATCAAAGGGTGTCCAATTATAACTGTGCAATATTATTATCCAAATGGTAAGTGTGACAAACAGCAAGGCCTATTTGGAGTGGCTTGGACGGTATCACTATACACATGTAATGTATTCTAGAGCTTAAATTATCTCTACATAAAACAGCCACAGTTGAAAGGTTTAAAAATATTTAATAAATAATAACACAAGACAATGCTTCTTACTACTCAGCACTAGTCAAGAATTCAGAGATCAGAGAGAAATGCTTAAAATAATACAGTAGAAATGTTCTGACATCAATACAGAAAACAGCTATACTAGACTTACTGTTTCCTATCTATATCTAAGCAAACATATCTCTAAAATAAACTTACATATAGAGCAAGGTAGAGCTGGTGATGTTGTCAGTTCTGAAAACAAATGCAAAAATGCCCTGATTCTCTCTCTCTGACCTTAAATTGATAGGTTCATAGGTTTATACTAGGCTATCTGCCCTAAGGCATTTATAAGCCTAGCCCAAATTATTGTGGCTTACGCCACCCCTTATATGAAAAAATACTGTGCCCATTAGTTTGTTGTGCCTCTGTCCAGCAGTGACCCAGAGATGATTCCTGGGGTAAACCTACGATCTCCCATCCACAGGTCTAGATTTCTCTTGAACAGCGTCAGCGAGGTGCTCTGCCTCACATGGACCGGGATTTTATTCCACAGCATAGGGAGTCTCTGAGTGATAAATCTATCCCTCCAGCACATCCTATTTATATCCATGCTAAGGTTTAAGTCGCTTGCTCTAGTGGTTTTGGTGGATTTGGATTTTTTGAGGTGGAGCATGTCCATTAATTCCGGGTTGGACATGGCCTTGTATGTCAGGCACATGTCACCTCTGAGCAGGCGGTATGCGACTGAATAGAGCTGGAGTTTCTTCAATCTGGCAGCATATGACAGATTTTGGAGTCCCTTTATCCTTTTGGTGAGGAACTTTTGGGGTCTCTCCAATTGCTGCAGATGTCGGGTGAGATACATCCCGAATGGGGCATTGTACTCGATCATTGGTCTGATAAGTGAAGAGTACAGGGAACAATGACCTCACTAGATCTGGATGTGAATCCCTTCATGATCAGGTGGGCAATGTAGAAGATCTTTCTAACCACTTTAGCAATGTGAGTGTCAAAAGAAAGGCCACTGTCAACCTGGGTCCCCAGGTCCCTGATAACCTCTTCTGTGCTTAGTGGATTGCCACCTATATGGTAGCTTGGGGTTACCTTGTTTTTCCCGAAGGGTATGACTATACATTTTTGGCGTTTAACTTCAGGCCATGGCTCTGGCACCAGCTATCTGTTTCCGTGAGTCCCTTCTGAAGGATATCAGTGTCCGATGCACTTTCCACTATGGCCCAGTTTGCAGTCATCTGCAAACTTTGTCAGCCAAAGTCCTCCCATGTTGGCCTGTACTTCTGAGAAGTAGATGCCAAACAATAGGGGCCAAGGACCGAGCCCTGTGGGACACCACTTGTGACCGGCTTGGAGTCTGACACAGCGCCAGCAACTCTAACCCTGTGGGTTCTGTCCTTAAGCCAGTTTGCAACCCATCTTGTGACATATGGGTTTACATTTAAGCTGGTAAGTTTTTCTACAATACCCGAGTGGGGTATTGTGTCAAAGCCTTTGCAAGGTCAAGGTAGGCTGTATGGACTGCCTTTCCCTCATCAATGGCCTTGGTGACTATTTCAAGAAGTCGACCAAGTTCAAAAGGCATGATCTTCCCTTGACAAAGCCAAACTGGGTCGGGTCCAATGTCTGCAAGTCCCCTATATCTTTGTTTATGAGCTCCATTATGATCCTCTCCATAGCTTTGCAGACTAGACTTGTTAAGCTTATGGGGCGGTAATTACCAGGGTCCGTGAGGCGCCACCTTTGTGGAGTGGGACCACAGTTGCCGTCGCCACTCCTTGGGCACGTATCCTGTGGTAAGGCTGAGATTAAACAGCTGCCTTATGTGCGGGTTTAATTCCTCATTTAGCTCATGTAGCACACAGCCGGGGACACCATCCGGTCCCATTGATGCTGTGTTTTTAGCTTTAGAGAGAGCAGCTTTCACCTGCGCATTTGAGATGTCCGGGAGGCTACACTCGGCTGGGATAGTTATCTCTCCTTTAGGGGAGAGGGTGAAGTTTGCACTGAACCTGTCTGTCAGTATGTTGGCAATGTCTGTGGGTTCAGTGATTTTTGTATCATTTTGGACTAATTCTGAGCATATCTGTGAGTTTCCACCCAGGTTCCTAACATAGCTGAAAAAGGCCTTATGATTGTCCTTTGAATCCATGGCAATTTTCTCTCAAAATTGGCCTTAGTTGATTTTATGAGTGCTCGTATTTTTTACTAATAATGATCAGGGTGACTTCCTTTATGGATTTTGTTCTATCATGTAATAGCTTTCTCCTCTTATTGTAAAGTTTGTTAATGGCTGGGGTCCACCAGACTGGACGTTTGCCCTTTGTGGAAAGAGTCTTGGTTTTATTTGGGATTGCCTGATCCATGCAGTCCTGGAGGTGTTCATAGAAGGCATTTGTAAGGGCTTCCGCAGCTTGGGTTGTGGTTTCCTCTGACTCAGGGCCTTGAAGGATACCACACCAGTCTTGAGTAGTGTGAAGTTTGCTTTAGAAGTTCTTCACTATGGTCTTTTTGTTTGGGGTGGGGGGATGTGGATTTCCAGTGAGATTAGTTTATGATCAGATCTCACCAATGAGGGATATACTTCGGTGTGGAGCATTTTGTCCCCATGTTTGTGACAATGAGATCTAGTATATTTTCTCCTCTCGTGGGAACAGTGACTAGCTGTTCCATGGCATTTGAATTTATGAACTCCAGGAACCGTTGGGCTAGAAAGTTAGGGCTTGAGTAATGTTCCCAGTCTATATTCGGGTAGTTGAAGTCACCCAATATGATGGTGTTTGGAGATACATTTATACCCTCCAGTGTCTTCAGGAAGGCTGTGTGGGGTTCCTGAGTTTGAGAGGGTGGCCTGTAGCATGCTACAAGTTGTAGAGCAGTTTTGCCTATTGTTAGTTGCACCTGGATGGTTTCCGAAGCTTCATGCTTCACACAGTACCAACAACTTATTTCAGATTACATCATTATTCTCTGTTTACCAGGCTAACAGAAATTCAGAGTGTAACAGCCCTTTTGATCTTGCAGCGGGTCAGGAAGCCAAAGCAATAAAAGACATTATACATGTAAATTCTAGCCATTAACTCTGGTCTCAAAACAATAGGAAGAATTACTTCATTCAGACATCTCTGCTCCTAGTTTGGAGATCAAACAATTAGCAACGCTTGACTTATCAGCTTTCCTCCAGCAGAGTGCAATGTGGTTACATTTTTGAAGTTTAACATTTACCATAATTTTCTTACTTTTAAGAGAACAAGCAAGTGGTTTACATTAATATTTACAAAAGACAGAATTATCTACAAAATCCTATCTAGCTAGGCTGGCAGCCTTAACATAGAGGTATCTCTCACAAGTCTGAGTGTTGGGAGTTTAGAGGAGAGAGGGTTGTCTGGCAGTTGTAACAGTGTCTCAGAATGCCCAAGTGAACCAGGTTAATGGGCAAAAGCACAGAGAACTGTACTTTAATCATGCCAGGAGGGGTGGTCATAACTACTAAGTACTGGAGCTAATTCCGTGAGGAACGACTACTGCTGATGGCTCTCAGGTGTGCTAGAATAATTGATAAAAAAATGTTGAAGTGCAAAGCTATT